>NW_007378710.1:74104-80450 GCF_000475195.1 Diaphorina citri
CTCCCTCTCTCTCTCTCTCTCTCTCTCTCTCTCTCTCTCTCCCTCTCCCTCTCTCTATTTCTCCTCTTACTTTCTTTCTCTTTCGACTCGTGTTTCAAACATTTTAATGTTCAAGGGAAATCATAATTGCTCTGTTCCTATATTTTTTTATAATCTCGATCTTTTCTTCTTCTCTTTTTTTTTTCTTCTTCTTCTTCTTCTTCTTCTCTTTCTTTTCTTTTCTTTTTTTTTTTCATTTTTCTTCTTCTTATTCTTCCTCTCCTCATCCTTCACATTTTGGTGATGTTTACCTTACTCCCCCCGCCCCCATCTATTCTTTTCCTTCACATTTTGGTGATGTTTACCTTACTCCCCCCGCCCCCATCTATTCTTTTTTTAGTCCGTCCTTCCTTTATTATTACTAATAAATAATAAAAGGTATAGTGGACGGACTATTGTTTAATTTCCTCTGATCCAAGAAGCACTCATCGTTTACTACACTTAAATTCCTTGAAATAATGAAATTCCTTGGTATTTAAGGAGTTTGCTTTTAAAAAATAAGAAGCAGTCTTTTTCTTCCTCTCCTCCTCCTTCACATTTTGGTGATGTTTACCTTACTCCCCCCGCCCCCATCTATTCTTTTTTAATTTCCTCTGATCCAAGGAGCACTCATCGTTTACTACACTTAAATTCCTTGAAATAATGAAATTCCTTGGTATTTAAGGAGTTTGCTTTTAAAAAATAAGAAGCAGCAAATCCATACAGAATCTACTCCTTAGAAATAATAAAAACCATGCTCCTTAGATCATTGTGCATCGCATTAGAATACAAAGAATTTTCCTTGATTTTCAAAGCGAATTAAATAGTCCTTGATTTTTGTAATTATTATTATTATTTATTTATTTTTTATTACTGTATACCTACTTCTACCTACCTACCTACCTACCACATAAGCATAAGCTGTATTGTTATGATCCTAATTTTCCGATTGATTTCAGATTGAGAAAGGATAACAGTTGTTCAAAAAGCAAGCAGCAAGTAAACAAGGGAAATAAATAAACGAAACAGCAAACAATCAGGCAACTTTTTTTAGGAAACCCAAATGCAAAAGTTTAACGGGGGCCTCTTCATTACCAAAACCTAATTTTAGTCAATGAAAATCATGAACTAGCTGTTATTACCTTACCTATAGTCCAATTCCATTGAACATGGCATTCAGAAAAGAAATAATAGGAAGTAAAATACTTTCATTACTAGTATAGCTCCGCTATACTGTAGTAATAGAAAGTAAAAATCCAAAGTTGAAGGAACAAATTTATTCCCTTTATAAGTGAACAAGCTGGGCCCGTCCCTCCGGGAATTATTTAGCCCGTAGTTTATTCGATCAGTACCTATGTACCTACCTAATTTGTTTAATATTCAGTTTATTATTATTCTTGATTTGATTTTTCGATTTTACTTTCATGTAATGATTTAAAATCAAGACTAGAGCCCGTTCTCCCTTTATTCCCAATATAAGGTTCAAGTCACCCATCCATTTATTGGCATTGCTCGGCGTAGCTTAACATAGGTGACGCTAAAACCGATCTTAAATGATCGACTGAAGTGTTATCCTCTCTCTCTCTCTCTCTCTCCTGCTTATTTATCTTTTTATTCTTCTTTTCACGTCTTTAATCGTTCCTCCTTATGTCTTTTCTGCCTCTCTCTCTCTCTTTCCTCCTTCTTTCTCTTTTTCTTCTTCTCATTCCCTCTTTATCATTACTCTTTATCTCTTTTCGGCTTTACCCCCCTCTCTCTCCTCTCTCTCTCTCTCTCTCTCGTGCTAACCGCTATTTTAGCATAATTATCATGTTAACATAGATGTTACCCATGTATAAAGTTACCTTTTTATCATCATGTTATACAGTGGAATGTGAGTGCTGTGGTTTTCATCTAGGACGTACCTAGGAGTAAGAAAAGAACCCTCATCATTCTCTACTTCAAACCAGGGATGGCAATTTTTGATGTCATGGGGGAAGCACTTTTGTTCAGTTTTGATAGAGGGAACTGTAACTGCTGAGGTCTTATCGTCCCGAAATGGAGAAGGAAGTTAGACAGGATAGGAGAAAGCCAGCCGTTCGGAGAACAAGCCTTATCTGTTTAGGATGAAATCCGCCCCGGGTGGGAATCGAACCCGCGGTCTAGCGCTTGAAAGGCAGACGCGCTACCCTCAAAGCTAACTAGACAAGTCACGCCCATCTATACATCCATCCTAATTTTGTAATTTTTGGCGGAACATAACAACCATTATAGGAGGTATAACTGTATAAGCGTAAAACAGAATTTACAGAATGAAGATTCCAAAGGAATGATGCGGTATCTGCTTTTAGTAAAGTCGAAAATCTTGGCGGTTTCTATTATTTTCGGAATTTTGCATCATTTTCGATTCAGGTTCGTGCATTGCAGAGGGGTTTCTCTTCTGGTAACCTCTAATTCTACATACCTACTCTTGCTGTACGATGCTGAATCGTTACCTACATATTATACCTTATACCATCATTCTAATACATAAATCTGGTTAGACGTAGCTTAAGTAGGAAATAGACATTCCCTAGAAACCTTGGTAGGTATAGGATATAGGTAAATTTTCGAACTCTCAGGGTCTTTCATAAAAATGAAGGGCCTTGGGTATATCTTTCAGGTTTTTTAAACAATGATTATCACCAGCAATAAGAAGTTAAGAACACAGTCTCGACATTAGCATACCCTAAAATATATCCCCTCCCCAAACTAAAGTCTATCTCATACCCCAAAGTTCCCCCCCCCACACCACCTGATTGGTTTCATTTGTCTTGAGCCGCAGGGCATTTGATCCCACACTCCACGGGCGGTGATGGGCGGCTTCTGTCGCCAGGGTGGAGTAGAACTGAACTTTCGTTTGCGGGTTCGATGTCAGAACGAGACGAACTTTCCTAAACAGATAAGGTTCGTTTTCTGGTCTTCTTGGAACGGCTGACTTTCTCCTTTTATTTTCGATTTCGGGACGATAAGACCTCCGTTGTTTCAATTCCCTCTATTAAAGCTCGTATAGAAGAGCTCGTGAACAGCTGATGCCGAACGATGGGACAGTGCCCCCACCACCAACTGACCACTGTCAATAATAACACCGCCATCATCGTCAATTTCCTTGAAAAAGTCCACGGAGATGAACGAAACTCGAGTCGGATAAGATCAAAACCGGAACGTGTATCCATTGTATCATATAAAGGTAATAAGTTTTGTAGTTTCAGCTAGTACATTATATACTCTATAATCTATATCATCTTTTTGTCAGTCTTCTTTCCTCTTTGCTCTTTTATTTCACTCCTCTCACTTTCATTTCTCTATGGAATAGGCCAGACAGCTCGAGGGCAAAGAGAAATGCAAAATGATGCGTAAGTAATGTGCATTTGATGAAACTCACATATGAGTAACTATGAACATAAATATGATATGAATATGATGATCAGAGACAACCAAATGTCATATTGTCATGACATCATGCTATTTAGTCATATTTTAGCTTTTTTTCGGAAAAGGTCATAAAATGCCACCTCAAAATACCTATATCTACCTAATTTGAGAAATTGAAAACAAAAATTGTTATAGGTAGTAGCCCCTTGCTATTGGCTGCTGGTCTAAGGGAACTTTTAGTTCCGATTCGAGCAGTTTAAATAATCACTTTCATTATCTTATATTATAAGAACAAGATCTCATTCACAGTTCACATTTCATAGTTCACACACTGATCGCTCTATCTCCAGAACCACAACACCTAGAAAGCTGAAATTTGGTAGGAATATTCCTTTTATGGTCTAGTGTGCACTAAGAAAGGATTTTGCGAAAATCTAAACCGATCCTGAGATATGATCAATTTTTGATCGCTAAAATCACCATAAGAAATCACAGAGTGCAATTAAATAAATGGTTTAAGTGGAAATACATACTTTTCCGTACTTTAGTGATAGTTCACTGGCGGTGGAGGGTCGAGAGGTGTTGATTGATAGGTAACTACAGTTTTAAATGTCACTGTATAACTTCCAAGGTTTTCAGTAACGAAGGTTTTACCCTTCATTCGGCGACAAGCTACATCTCTCACATTAACCTCACCCAGCCTGGCAAAAGCCAGCGACACGTAATAGCTCAGATGGTTGCCCATCCGGCTAACAACCACGCCCAACGTTGCTTAACTTCGGTGAACCAGTAAAGAATATTAATTAAATAAAGGGTTTAAGTGGAAATACATACTTTTCCGTACTTTAGTGATAGTCTGATAGTTCACTGGCGGTGGAGGGTCAAGAGGTGTTGATTGATAGGTAACTACAGTTTTAATGTCACTGTATAACTTCCAAGGTTTTCAGTAACGAAGGTTTTACCCTTCGTTCGGCGACAAAATATTCTCACATTAACCTCACCCAGCCAGAGTATATAAGACTGGCAAAAGCCAGCGACACGTAATAGCTCAGATGGTTGCCCATCCGGCTAACAACCACGCCCAACGTTGCTTAACTTCGGTGAACCACATTGGGAATAGGTGCATTCAACGTCGCGTCGTTCTATTCAGCCAGTCTAGTTAGCTTGGAGGGTAGCACGTCTGCCTTGTAAGCGCTAGGCCGCGGGTTCGATTCCCGCCCGGAGCGGATTTTATCCTTATCAGATAAGGTTCGTTCTCGGAACGGCAGGCTTTCTTCTATCCTGTCTTCCTTCGCTTTCGGGGCCATAAGACCTTAACCATTACGGTTCCCTCTATCAAACTTCTGCTCTGGCTTCCTCATGTTCTGTGGGCGGCTGGAACACACCCGTGACATGGAGAAAGCCGTCCGTTCCGAGAACGAACCTTGGGATAAAATCTGGGCGGGGATCGAACCCGCGACCTAGCGCTTACAAAGCAAGCTCCCTACCCTCCAATCTAACTAGGCTGGCCATTTGTACATTTATTTTGTGGAATATCCTGTGTTCCAGGAAAGTACATATGAGAACGTCTGCCAGTATGAGTGTGAGTGGCAGACGCGCTACTCTCCAAGCCAGTGGTTCTCAAACTTTTTTGCATGGCACCCCCTTTGGGCATTTTCATTTTTTCACCCCCCCCCCCTACCTTACCCCGTCACTTCAAATTGCCACTTAACAATATTTGCTCGTGTACAATGACTACATACTCTGTACCGGAATTAAATTCGGGTTATTAAATTGAATTTGGAGTATTTTGAATGAGTTTCATCTTCCTTCTTTCAAGAAAATTAAGCAGAAAATCATAATACAAATTTCTGGAAAATCTCGTCTTTGAAATCAGGTGCCCACTTCTTGAATGAAATAATGACGTTTGTCTCGAAATATTTTCATGAGCTCATCATTGGAATTTTTCTGGGTCATTCCCATGAATTTCGATGATTCTCAAATGATATTTATTCAAATATTTTTCCGAAAGTATGTTCAACATCTTTTGGGGAACACGTCTTGTAATCAGGAAGTTACTTCTTTAACAAATAATATGCCTTTCTCTCGAAATATTTTCATGAATTTTCAAACAAAATTCATAAATATATATTTTAATAATACCTATATATTCTTTTATGATTTTTGAGGAAAACAATGTATGAGTAATTAGGTACCCACATCTTTCTCAAATAATGTGACATTTCTCTCGAAATATGTTCATGAACTTCATAAGCTGATCATCTGGAATCTGGAATTCTTCTGGGTCATTCCCATGAATTGGATGATCATTTTAGAACGAAACTCATTTGAATATTTTTCAACGTTTTTGGGGAAAACGTCAGTTAACACGTCACTGTTAATTCTTTACGAACAAAAATTTGTGGGTGTTGGAGGAGAATGATAAATCATCGAGATAATATGCATAAATTTGTCTGTTCACTTCAGAGATTTCAAGTTTTGTAAAATTCATTGGAAATATAGGTATATTTATGATATAAGTACATTCGTGTGTTCTTGGATCATTCTTGAAGTTTTTTTTACATTTGTAACGAGGTGCTCATTGAAAAACCGTTGTAACCATTACATCAAGGTGCAAGTTTTGGCCCTGCTAAAATGTTAATATGTAGAACAGGACAGACAAAGCTAAGTCGTATTAAAACTTACCCCAAAGGGTCAAAACTACTTAAAACCTTTTACAAGTGGTGTACGTTCCACTTTAATGAACATTTAAAATCGCGAAAACCTGGAATACCCGTGAACATCTTGTGCTTTTTCCCAGGTTTTACTTCTGGGTTACCAAAAGAGTAACCCGAGGTTTTGAAATAATCCATTAATAATAATATAAAATAATAAAATAGATAATATAATAATAATAATAATTAAAATTAAAAAAAACTTTTTTATTTTGAGGTCA
>NW_007378710.1:80475-89812 GCF_000475195.1 Diaphorina citri
CTCTCCTCTCTTTCTCCTCCTTTCCTCTATTTTCGCCCTCCTTCTCTCCATCTCCTCACATTCTTCTCCTCCTCCTCCTCCTCCGTCTCCTTTTTTTCTTTCTTCGCCTCTCTCTCTCCTTCTCCTCCTCCCCTAATCACCTAATATTTTACCCGGTAACCTCAATTCTCTCCCCTACACGCGGCCTAATTCTTATCTGTGCCCGAAAATCTCCCCCTTTTTTTAGTCATATTTCAACTTTCTCCCCTCTCCCTTTTTTTCGAAATTTTGTGTCCCTTTCCTGTTTTCCCTTCACTTTCCCCCCCCCCCTGTATATAGCTCTATGCTATGTACATTATGTAAAGGGTGTCCCAATAAGAACGCAGGATTTGATATAGGTATAGTCCAGTGGGCATAACAGTCCTATAGTCCACTGGGCATAACTGGGTTAATCTTCTTCTCCTCATTATCTCTCCCTCCCTTTTCTCTTTTAATCTTTCTCCCCTCTCTCTTCATATTTTTCCATAATTTTTCTCCTCTTCCTTCTCCTCCTCCTCCTCCGCCTCCGCCTCCTCCTCCTTTTCTCTCTCTTCCTCTCTCTCCTCAGTGATGTCAAGTCACGCAATGGCCAAAGCACGAGCAAGATATACATTAGGGTGACTTTAATAAAACCGCGGGAGGGGAAGAGGAGGAGAAGAAGTCGACGAAGAAGGAGAGGAGAAGAAGAAGAATATTAGAAGTGAGAAGAAGAAAAAGAGAAGGAAGAAGTGGAGGAGAAGAAGAAGAGAGGAAGAAGAAGAAGAAGAAAAAAAGAGGAGAAGTGAGAAGGAGAGAAGAAGAAGAGGAGGAGGAGGAGGAGAAGAAGAAGAGGAGGAGGAGAAGAAGAGGAGGAGGAGGAGAAGAAGAAGAGGAGAAGAAGAGAAGAAGAAGAGGAGGAGGAGGAGAAGAAGAGGAGGAGGAGAAGAAGAAGAGGAGGAGAAGAGGAGGAGGAGAAGAGGAGGAGGAGGAGAAGAAGAAGAGGAGGAGAAGAAGAAGAGGAGGAGGAGGAGAAGAGGAGGAGGAGAAGAAGAGGAGGAGGAGGAGAAGAAGAAGAGGAGAAGAAGAAGAGGAGGAGAAGAGGAGGAGGAGAAGAAGAGAAGGAGGAGGAGAAGAATAAGAGGAGGAGAAGAAGAGGAGGAGGAGGAGGAGAAGAAGAGGAGGAGGAGGAGGAGGAGAAGAAGAGGAGGAGGAGAAGAAGAAGAGGAGGACGACTTGTTTACATGTATTAAGGTTTTTTGATACAGAGTTATAGAATTCGACAAGATTTGTGACCGTGGAGCGTCGGGTGATAAAACCGTGTTGTTGGGGACTTATCTTGTTGTACACTAATTTGGATATCTCATCAAAAATGCAAATTTCAAAGACCTTTGCGATAGATGAAAGTTGAGCAATAGGTCTATGGTTATCTATATGATAAGTTCCACCACCCCTGTCTGTCATCAGTGATATTATTATTAGTGGAATCATTTCGTTATTAGTGGAAAGCTGGAAAGTGACGAACTAGTGGTGAATATTGTGGGATTTGAACCCAAGTCCTATAACATGAGTGGGTACCTACTCTGATTCCCCCCCCCCTTTTTTGATAGACCTGTAACTGCTGAGGTCTTAACGTCCCAAAAGCAAAGAGAGAAAGAACACAGGATAGGAGAAAGCCAACCGTTCCGAGAACGAACAGTATCCGTTCAGGATAAAATCCACCCCGGGCGGGAATGGAACCCACGACCTAAACGCTTACAAGGCGTATATTTTTAATTTAATCATTTCTTTGTTGATGACGAACCTTTGCCACTGCCTATGTAGTAGTGCTGTCATCATGTTACAACGAACGAATAAAATCTGCATCTCAATCACTGGCCAGGAATTACGACAGGCATCTCAAATAAAAAACTTTACAGGATCTCTCATGCTTTATTGGATTTCATTTATTAAAAAGAAAACAAGAAAATAAATGGAGAGAAAACGTAAAGAACAAAGATAAGTAAATGTCGATAAAAGGCCTGAGAAATGCAAAAGCAGGACTTGTAACAGGAATATTATAAATACGAGAGTGAGCCACAGGAATGCGTAAACAGAAGCCTATGGAATGCAAATTCTAAGCAAATAGAAAGTAATAGAAGAGAGAGTTTACTTAGAGAAAAAATGCTTCTAGGTCAGGGATTTCTAACTAGCGGCCCGCCAGACCATTTTTGTGGCCCGCGAAGCTTTTTAGGTAGGCCCCCTCGGGCTTGATTTTTACTCTTTTACTGTGGGGTGAACTCCGAAAATGTGAAGCACCCAACACCATCCCCTCAAGAAAATCCTGGATACGGGCCTGCTCCCCTGTGGATGTGGCCCGTGAAGTACCTGCCAATGTAGCATGTGGCCCGCACAGACATGGAAGTTGGAAATCCCTGTTCTACGTAGAATATAACTACGTAGATAAAATTTTCTCCGATTGAAATTGCATGAAAATTTATGCGTTCTCAGGTTCGCACACAAAGAATATAATTTCCGGCTCTGTTATTCTATCCTTCGATGAAATCGAAGAGAGATGTTGGACAGGATAGGAGCCAGCCGTTCCGAGAACGAACCTTGTCCGTTCGGGATAAAATCCGGCCTGGGCGGGAATCGAACGTGTAACGTAGCGGTTACAAGGCTGACATCTTCTTCTTTTACTTCATCTTCTTTTAAGTCTTTTTCAAGTCAATTGGGGTCGACATTTTGTGTTTGTTTTACTATGGGGTGAATTCCGAAAATGTGAAGCACCCACACCATCCCCTCAAGAAAATCCTGGATACGGGCCTGCTCCCCTGTGGATGTGGCCCGCGAAGTACCTGCCAATGTAGCATGTGGCTCGCACAGACATGGAAGTTGGCAATCCCTGTTCTACGTAGAATATACCTACGTAGATAAAATTTTCTCTGATTGAAATTGCATGAAAATTTATGCGTTCTCAGGTTCGCACACAAAGAATATAATTTCCGGCTCTGTTATTCTATCCTTCGATGAAATCGAAGAGAGATGGTGGACAGGATAGGAGCCAGCCGTTCCGAGAACGAACCTTATCCGTTCGGGATAAAATCTGGCCTGGGCGGGAATCGAACGTGTAACCTAGCGGTTACAAGGCTGACATCTTCTTCTTTTACTTCATCTTCTTTTAAGTCTTTTTCAAGTCAATTGGGGTCGACATTTTGTGTTTGTGTTTTCCAAGCTGCTTGGTTGAATATTTGACAAATTTCATTAAATTCGTGCAGGCAATTGCCAACAATTTAGCCTTTGAACCAAAAACAAACCACTTAATTCCAGACACGAAAAGGCCACTCCGAGGCTTAGGTGTAGGGGCAAACAGCCCTAAAGAATGGGTTAAGCTTCTATGAAGAGCAAACCGCAAGTAAAGTCCTTCAATGAAATGACCTGTTGTGGGTATGTGGGTGAGATATGTGTGTGTGGGTGACAAGACAAATATGAGTAGTTTCCTTGAGTTAAGGAGAAACAAAGGATTTCTTATGTCCTCTTTGCGGAACCGCAAAGGCTGGTTCGGGGCCCAAAATCTAATTGGAAAATTTATAAGCAGACTAAAGCATAAAGGCCATGTCAGAAAGCAAGTTTCATTGTTGATGCATAGACAAATAAAAGAAGAAAAAAAGAAATTGCCAACAATTTAAATTTAGCCTTCGAACCAAGAACAAACCACTTAATTCCAGACACGAAAAGGCCACTCCGAGCTCCGAGGCTTAGGTGTAGGAGCAAACAGCCCTAAAGGATGGGTTAAGCTTCTACGAAGAGCAAACCGCAAGTAAAGTCCTTCAATGAAGATCAAAATGACCTGTTGTGGGTATGTGGGTGAGATATGTGTGTGTGGGTGACAAGACAAATATGAGTTAAGGAGAAACAAAGAATTTGTACTTATGTCCTCTTTGCGGAACCGCAAAGGCTGGTTCGGGGCCCAAAATCTAATTGTAAAATTTATAAGCAGACTAAAGCATAAAGGCCATGTCAGAAAGCAAGTTTCATTGTTGATGCATAGACAAATAAAAGAAGAAAAAAAGAAACAAAGGAAAGGAAATAATGGTAATGGAAAGTAAAAAAATCGAAAAAAAAAACTTGAAATTCACTTCCTTCGTTCGAAGGGCCAAAAAAGGACCAATTTTCGCAAGTCCAATTTACTCGTACAGAGTTGGGTAAATGAAAATTTCAGTGAGAAAGAAATTCAAGGAAAATAAGAGAGAGGTAGTCCCCCCTTTAGCCCTTTCTTGAAATTCACTTCCTTCGTTCGAAGGGCCAAAAAAGGACCAATTTTCGCAAGTCCAATCTACTCGTACAGAGTTGGGTAAATGAAAATTTCAGTGAGAAAGAAATTCAAGGAAAATAAGAGAGAGGTAGTCCCCCCTTTAGCCCTTTCCCTAAAGAACGAGAAGAAGGGGAAAGGAGAGGGAGGGAAGGGGAAGTTGAGAGGGAGAGAGGAGGGGAGTTTAAGGGGGAAGAGAGGAGGGGCTATGAGGTATCGATCCGTGAGACATACAGTATAGTCTCATAGGGGGCAGAGGGGAGGGAATTTTGCTGAGAGGGGGAAAAGGGAGAGAGCTGGATAAGAGAGGGGAAGAGAAATGGATAAGGGAAGGAGAGGGAGCTTTCTGAGGGAGGGGAAAATACTGAATAAGAGAAGCTGAAGAGGAGAGAGAGAATGGATAGGAGAGGAAGACAAGGGAGAAAGTTGGATAAGAGATGAAGGAGAGCTAGATTCTGGAGGAGGAATCAAGAGGAGGGGAAAAACTAGCCAAAGAGAAAGGGAGAGAAGTGGATAAAGGAGTGACAAAGTAGAAGATTGGATAAAGGTGGAATCAAACTGGGAGAAAACTAGATAAGGAATGAAAATTACGGGAGAGAACCAACGAAGGAGAAGGAAGAGACGAGAAAACTGGTGGACAAGGAAGGAGAAAAATACACTAAAAGAGGGGAGGACGAGTAAAAACTAAAAACACCCCTGTGGCCGAGTGGTTAAGAGATAAGAGCACTGACTCTCAATCAGGTACACGGATGTGCTGGGTTCGAATCCCGACCAGGGCGAAAATTATCTAACCAAACTTTTGCGTCTTGGATAGGCAATAAAAGAATGTGTCTTAAAGCAATGCGCGTCGACTATGTGTGGACACAGCTTAACAGCGGAGGTCTCAGTAGACTGTAGAGTCATGTGGTCTGTGTCATAGCATGCCCATCCAGTAGTATGTCTACTGCCTACTACCCACCTAATAATTGGTTATTTTTTGTTTTCAGTACATGACAGAGAAGATGGGCGGGGCAGAAGGAACCAAATTGGACGTGGACTTTGTAGACATGGAAAGAGTAAGTACAATAGAATTTACCAACCCTGTTTAGTAAGATAGTGGAATGATAGATACCATGTTTTCACATGACAAACAGATGAAACTTATTTATTAATATAAAGGTATTGTGAAATACAGTTAAAAATAAAGGTATTATGAAATACAGTTAAGAACAGATGTTGTTTAACCTGTTTAGACTGAAAAGTCCCTTAATGAGACTGAAAAGTCCCGCAGTCTAAGCAAGGTCCTATGTACTCTGTACAGGCGTACAGGCACCCATAAAACTCAATAAAAAATTTGCATTAACTCTTGACATAATGTGTCTTTAATCTCTTTAACTGACGGTCGAAAAAAAGTAACTACTAATGCTATCCCCTAGTCCTGTTACCTATCAGACAGCCAGTCTGAAGTCTGATGAGATTGTTCTATCCGACATCGACCTGTCGGGTTGATGGGATTCTATATCATTAGTTCATTACTCTCCTAATAGACTTTTCTGTATATTGTACTGTTATTTCTGTCCAGTTCCTCCATTTATTTTCGCTCTAATCCCTATTTTTACTTTTCTGTTTTGCTCTTTTTTCCTCTACTCAAAAGGCCTGTTTCCACTCGTCATGAGTTTCATCCGATTTTTTTCTGAATGTCCTGTAGGCAATGTAATTTAAATGAGAGTGTTCCCAATACACACGACACGATTTTTTTTCCGAATGACAAGTGGGAACGGTCCTTAACGCTAAAAACAGAGTGGAGAGTAAAGCAATGTAAACCATAGAGCTTTATGCTGTCAGCTGCATTTCAGAAATTGCATTTACATTTACATTTAATAATGGATCTCTAAGAGCTAGGTGGTAGAGAACGCTAGAATAAAGGGACTCTGTAACCCAATTTGAGCGACAGACATATGTATATCATATTTCATAGGTTCTGCTATGTCCCCTTCCCGCCCTAGCTGGTCTCTCCTTTATCTAGATTCAAAATTTGGTGTCGTATATTAAATTAGTGCCCCACATTTGTGCTTTTTCCTCTACTCAAAAGGCCCGTTTCCACTTTTCATGAGATTCATCCGATTTTTCACCTAGTATTTACAATTCCATATTTCGATATGATTCGTCCAAATTCAAAATTGTGCTTTTCCTTTGGCTATTACACTTGTAAGATACTTTTCCATATTTAGGGCACAGTAGGCAATGTAATTTAAATGAGAGTGTTCCCACTACGCACGACACGATTTTTTTCCGAACGACAAGTGGGAACGGTCCTTAACGCTAAAAACAGAGTGGAGAGTAAAGCAATGTAAACCATAGAGCTTTATGCTGTCAGCTGCATTTCATTACCGAACGCCTACAAGGCAGACGTGCTACCCTTCAAGCTTGCTAAGCTGAGGGCCTTTACTCATCTCATTACTTTCAGTCTACTCGGTATTACTTTGAGCTTTGAGTCTACTCAGTATTGCTTTGCTGCATACTGTGGAAATCTACTTTGACTTCATCCCTTCCATTTTCCGAACTTTGCCAGTGTATTTTCATTACCAATTAGTTGACGGTATGATCCTTTATACGGGGTTACCAACCTCAGTGGTGTAGTGGTTGGCGCGGTGGACTTCGGATCTGGAGGTTGGTGGTTCGAGTCCAAGTCAAGTCATAAAACTTAGCTCAAGGGCATGAGTGTGTATCTTTTGTACACCCCCCCCCAAACAGACCACCCCGTTTTTTCCCTACCCTCTTAACCCTCCCCTATTTGGATGAATTCATCCATGGAGTGAGAGAGAGAGAGAGATGTTTTTTGGAAATGTTCCATGTTCCATGACCTGATGAGAGAAAGAGAGGGAGGGATGGAGGGAGAGAAAGACAGAATTGATAAATATTAGAGAGAGAAAGAGAGCGACGGAGGAAGGGATGGTTGGATAGAGGGAGAGATAATATTTTCCCAATTGCAACTCCTCCATTGATATATATCAGAGAGAGAAAGGGAGGGAGAAAGAGAGACAGAGACGAAGGGAGGGAGAGAAAAACAGAATTGATATTAGAGAGAGAGAAAAGAAGAGAGAAAATGTTTTTAACAATGGAGTCATTTGGGGGGGGACTGCATTTTGTTGAAGGAAAATGAGCATTTTTGCGTCTCTCTTGTTTTTCTTTCTGTCTCTCTCTCTCTCCCTCCCCCTCCCTCCCTCTTTCTCTCTCTCTCAACATGACCTTTTATTTTCTTATTGTTGGCCTCTTTCTTTCTCTCCCTCCTTCCCTCCCTACCTTTATGTCTCCTTCCTTCTCTCTCTCTCTCGTTATTTTTTTGTCTTCATTTATTCTTTTTTTTTTTTTTTTTTTTCAGAGAGAGAAAGGGAGGGAGAAAGAGAGACAGAGACGAAGGGAGGGAGAGAAAAACAGAATTGATATTAGAGAGAGAGAGAAAAGAAGAGAAAAAATGTTTTTAACAATGGAGTCATTTAGGGGGGGGGGGACTGCATTTTGTTGAAGGAAAATGAGCATTTTTGCGTCTCTCTTGTTTTTCTTTCTGCCTCTCTCTCTCTCTCTCCCTCTCCCCCTCCCTCCCTCTTTCTCTCTCTCAACATGGCCTTTTATCTTCTTATTGTTGGCCTCTTTCTTTCTCTCCCTCCTTCTCTCTTTCTCTCTCTCTCGTTATTTTTTTGTCTTCATTTATTCTTTTTTTTTTCATGTTTGTTCACCTCTCGTTCTTTTGTCCTTTTTCTTTATCTCCTTCTTGAGCAAGGCCAATAAATGGATGGGTGACTGAAAGGAATAAAGGGAGGACGGGCTCTAATAGTCTTGATTTTAAGTCATTACATGACAGTAAAATCAAATCAATAATAATAATTAACTGAATAATAAACAAATTAGGTAGGTACATATGTAGGTACTGATTTTCTTTAATCACGATCGAATAAATTACAGGCTAAAAAATTCCCAGAGGGACGGGCCCAGCTTGTTTTTTCTCTTTTTCCACCTTCTATTATTATTTCTCTCTCTCTTCTCTCACTACCCTCTGTTTTCTTTGTCCTTTTTTTCTCGATTATTTTTCTCACGATAAGTCTCCCTTGAAAATGAAAACGAGGAACTTCAAATGAAAACCAAAGAATATCTGCAGCCCAATCCCACGGCCCGAGCCAAGATGGCCGCCGTCAAAGGCATTTCCAAGTTGAGTGGTCAGGCCAAAGCTTCGACCTACCCGCAACCAGAGGGTACCCTGGGGGAGTGTATGTCCCTGTATGGGAAGAAATTGGGAGATGACAGTATATTCGGTAAGTTATGTAAGGCCAACCACTCACTATCAGGTAAACCTAACAGGTACGGCTGAAAAGGTCCGTCTGTCAGGCTTACCTGTTACCTGATGATCACACACACTATCAGGTAGACCTGATCAGATGTACCTGTCGTCAGGTCTACCTGATAGTCAATATTTTAAAAAGAGGAGTATTCTAAGTGGGGCTGGGCAAAGGTCAGTGGCAACTGTTTGCCGAGGAGGGCGAAATGAAGATGTATCGCCGCGAAGAAGAAATCAAGGGCATGGTAATGGATCCGCTCAAAGCTTGCCATGTGGTGAAGGGAGGGCTATGTATTAGTTTTAATTTTAAGTTTGATAGGGGGAACTCGAAATCTGTGTCCACAGGTCCACACATAGTCGACATCGATCGAGGGTGTCGACTATGTGTGGACACAGCTTAACAGCGGAGGTCTCAGTAGATTCATGTGGTCTGTGTCATAGCCTAGAACCTCTCCATCATTTGCAGATGAAAGACCTGAAGGAAGTAATGGTAAGAAAAAATTCTTTCAATGAACAAACAGAGTAATTATTCAGAAGCCGCAATAATAAAAAAGAAAGCTCCTTTTTGGTTAACCTAACCCTATAATAACACTGGTCACTGCACATTTTTGGAAGGTCCTTTTTATAGCAATTTTCCATTGACGTGACTTCTGAACAAGTATCAAAGTTGAAAGTAACTTTGTATAATACTAGTAAATGATTCAGGACGTTTTTTCAAGGGCTTCCTTCTGTACAATTGC
>NW_007378711.1:0-6596 GCF_000475195.1 Diaphorina citri
TTTAAAGAGGTTTGACAGAGGGAACTGTAACTGCTATGGTCTTATCGTCCCGAAATTGAGAGAAGGAAGACAGGATAGAAGAAAGCCAGCCTTTGCGAGAACGAACATTATCCGTTTAGGATAAAATCCGCCCCGGGTGGGAATCGAACCCGCGGGTCTAGCGCTTACAAGGCAGACGCACTACCAACTAAGCTAGCTAGCTGGGCTGGTTAATGCTACCATTAATATTAATAGTTTTCTATGTCTAACATTATTACCTGGTCAGCTACTTCTAGCACTAGGTAACTAGGGAATAATTACTGTTTATCAGTTAAGTCTGTATTTATTATTTACTAGTCGACCATTTAAGTCTGATTAGTATATTGACGTTTTTTCCTCCTTCGGCTTTAGGCCTGTCGCACAATGGAAGAGTAGTCGCGCTTCTAAGTAAAAGTCACCCGACCGGGTCGCGTGATTTGAGTGTATGGCCGCCATACACGCCCTACATGGAGGCTACGCCACTGCGCGACCCCGACGTCTCCTGAATATCAAAAATTTAAAAATGGTACAGAAGTACAACTCCAGTGTGAGAGGTCTGTGTCAATTTCAAAATTTCTGAGTTTTCAGGCTGGTCTCACACTGCACGCGTAGCCTATATAATATTGGAGAAAAACTGGTGGGTTCAATACGCAAAACCTATAAATAGTGAATACCTAGTTGAATACACATTATGAATTTATTTTAATTATTGCTTGTAACACCGTTGTCCATCAACCTACGACATTTTTTTGTTCGATGCAACAAGTTGCAACTTTGACGCGTACTTTCTAAACAAGATATCGTCCTGAATATCAAAAATTTAAAAATGGTACATAAGTACAACTCCAGTGTGAGAGGTCTGTGTCAATTTCAAAAGTTCTGAATTTTCAGGCTGGTCTCACACTGCACGCGTAGCCTATAATTGAAGAAATACTGGTGGGTTCAATACGCAAAATCTAAATAGTAAATATACCTAGTTGAATACACATTATGAATTTATTTTAATTATTGCCACAACTGTAACACCGTTGTCCATCAACCTACGACATTTTTTTGTTCGATGCAACAAGTTGCAACTTTGACGCGTACTTTCTAAACAAGATATCGTATCGTGACATCTACATCTCTAATACTCCAGATCTACATACTCGTCCGTAAACAAAAATAAAATAAAGTCTTGAAATGCACTCAAGGAAGTGTGAGCAGGGCCGGGCACAGCGTTACAAGTCGTTCGAAAAAAAAAGAAAAAAAAAATCGTGTCGTGCGTAAGTGGGAAATCTCTCATTTAGAGTAGGTAGGTAGGTACATTGCATACAAGGACATTTTGTGTCGGTCGGAAAAAAAATCGTGTCGTGTGTTGTGGGAACACCAATTTTAAATTGCATTGCCCACAGGACATTCGGAAAGAAATGGGATAAAACTTACGACAAATGGGAAGGGGCCTTCACCGGGCCCTGGTGACAACTCCAACAAAATGCCTGTCCTAGTGTCCTAACATCCCCCCCCCAAGAGGTTTGATAGAGGGAACTGTAACAGCTAAGGTCTTATCGTCCCGAAAGCGAAGAGAAGGAAAACAGGAAAGGAGAAAAGCAGCCGTTCCAAGAACGAACCTAAATCTGCTAAAGATAACATCCGCCTCGAGCATCGGACGGACCATCCCCCTGTAAACGGCCTTAATTGTTGTATGTGACATAAGAACAAGCCCAGAGTCCGTCAATTCCTCAAAGATCCGGAAATTAAATCATAAACAACTCTAATTGGGTTATGAAGGTATTTGATATTCTCATTTTAAGTAATTATGTATGTAGGAACGTTACAGAGAAGTATGGATCAATTAAAATAATATTGACTAGTGGTTGACCCGTCCTTTGTACGGGATCAGCGTGGCATAAGAGCCATAACTTTGAGGTGCTGCCATTTTGAATCGGGATGGAATATGACAAATTTAAATAGCCTATGTCACCCTCAGTACTCTTCTCAACAACCACAAAAAATTTCATCAAAATCGGTCGAGCCGTTTCTTCGTGAAAAGAGGACAACAAAAGGTCCATCAGAGTAACAGCGCCGTAACAGACAGACATACATGTACGTGTTTCTGTGTATGCAATATGCAACAATTTAGTCGAATTTCGCGTTATTTTCATAGTATAACTTCTCGCTGTTTCTTGTTTTCAAAAAATGTTATATCTTTTTCTACGGTCCTATTAATATTAAAAAGTTCTCTAATTTTATTTATTAAGATTCCTATCCTATTTACCTACCTACGCTACGCTGAATTATTGGTGGATGTGCCAAAATCACTTTTTTGTAAAAGCTTTCTAAAATTTAAATAAATAGAGACTTGGAATTCTTAGCAGAGTTTCAAAGGTAAGTAAGAGAGTGCCTAAGACCATACCTCGGCTGGGATTGAACCCACGCCCTCCTGTTTACCAGGCGATTTTCTTTACCACTACACTACCGAGGCAGAGTGACTTTAAAGTCTCTTTTCTCTTTAAAGTAGTTTGTAGTTGTAGTAAAATAAAGACTTTGAAGTATTTTATCCGTATTTGACTTGAAAAAACTCCTCTTTCACGATGTTTTTTGCTTCGCAGGTTAGAAACAAATCGATCAAAGTGCATGGCTCAGTCCTCATTAATTTCCAATACAGCATGGCAGTATTCAGTACGGGGGAGCGGAAGACGAGACCTCGGGGCGATAGAAAAACATCTGAAATATCTTTGCAGCTACGGCAAGCTGTGTCTGAAATTTTAAGCTTTCCAGAACCATAGCCGCACCACTGACAATGTTGGAACCTTGCTGTCTGACCTTACTACTTGACTGCAATGTTGATTTCATTAAAACATTATTTGAGATCCGAAGTAAAAAATGTAGAGGAAAAAAAATGTAAAGTAAATTGACGACATTACGAAAAGGAAGAAGAAAAGGTATTTCTGTTCAGAGTGATCATGTAAACAAGACAATTAAATCCTACATCTTGTTTGTCCTGAATAAATACACTCAAATTGGGTTACTTTACTTCCTTGAGTTGGGTACCTACCTCCCTGACGGAGGTCAACTTTGATTGAAAATCTTGGATTCCATACTGACTTATGTACAAGGGAAATAGAGATTGAAATTGGGCTGGGGATGTGAGTTCCATGTTCTGACTCGACCATTTTTTGGCAAAAGTTAATTCCAACTTTGGGTTGGGGCTTGTGCTTTTTTGATTTGAAAACTTTTTTTCCTTTTGTTTGTCTATTACACCAAACAAAACAGACTCTGGAATGGTTTATTTGATGAAATTGGCTAAAAAATTGTCTTTAAAGTTTGGGCGTGATTTGGCTTTTGGGGTGCCTTGTAAAGGTCCATTTATTTAGGCGAGTTATTAATATCACAGACTTGGGATTTCTCTCTCTCTCCTTTTCTAGCTCTCTCTCCCTCCCTTTCTCTCTCTCTCTCTCTCTCTCTCTCTCTCTCTCTCTCTCTCTCTCTTTTCCACCAAAAACAATATCTCACAAACCAGTAACACAAGTTTATCCTTCTGCGAGAAAAATTTATACTCACATAAAAAAAATGGGGGGCGAGAATAAGTCGATTAAATTAATTGGGTACCAACTTGCTGATGGTAAAATCCATCCTAAACTTCTTTTTTCCTTCTTAATGAATTGGTTTATTGGTTAATTATTTTGACATTAATTAGAGGTGTGTTCTTTTTTTATGTCCGAGTCT
The DNA here is from genome assembly GCF_000475195.1 of Diaphorina citri. Lineage (NCBI taxonomy): Eukaryota > Metazoa > Arthropoda > Insecta > Hemiptera > Psyllidae > Diaphorina > Diaphorina citri. Next base: position 3,727 of record NW_007378711.1, read on the forward strand.
TTCAAGGTGACACAGTATACAGTATACATAAATGTAGCTACACACAAGGTAGGTACATTTTATGTAGGTATGTTGTAAGTCCATAATATTCACCTTTTGAAGTTCAATTTTTTTTAGTCCCCAAAGTGAAAGTTTTCACTTGCATTTTTTTCAGACCTCCTGAACTTTGGTTCCAAATCTAAAGGTCTTTCAGTAGTTAGTAGATACCTATTTCCTCAACTTTGTTTCTTCTCACTGTCTCGGTGGCGTAGTGGTCAATACGCTCGCCTGGTAATCAGGAGGGCGCGAATTCAATCCCAGGTGAGGTAATTTTATCCTCTATGTATTTTGTTTGAGAATTTGGATGCAATTTTCCCACACACTGCACTCCGCCCACAGGAATTTCGTCAGAAAAGACCCCCATGTACATGTAGTGTTGTTTGAGAATTTGGCCAGACAAATGGCAGTAGCCTAAAACTCTTCCAATGTGGAACATTTCTGTCATGCAGTAGGCCCCTTTGTTGCCCCTGGAAGCCTGAAGGTACCAAATCTACGTAACCAAATACTCCATTGACCCCATGAGCATAACACTAGGTCTGATCTAATTTCTAACACATGAGATTATTTATAGGCATCAGTCGCGTAACACCAAACCAAATAGGTACCAACCCTATAGGCACTTAACCCGTGAGTACACGCACATAGGGAAAAAATCTCACACGCTCGGCAAAAACGGTAGAACTTGTTCAATATTGGCCCTAACCTGGTGATGCACAACGAGACGAGAAATTTCTTGCTAGACGACGTGAAATTTTACGAAACGAGAAATTCTCGTCCTTTTACGAGACGAGAAGAGACAGTCTCTCAATTTTTCCACGAGATGATGCAAAATCCATTTATCTAGATTCGTTCTTCTACAATCTACACGCTATGCTCGATATTTACTAGACGATAAATGGATTTTGTCTTGTCTCGTGGGAAAAATAAAATAAATAAATAAATAAATAAATGTCTTTCTTTGTGTTATTATTTCACAACTTTGGTGCTCACTGCAGCATTGTAGTATTTTTCCAAATGCTAAAATACGTTTTTGACATACCACAACACGTTTTAGTGGTTTTTAAGGGGTTTAGGATAAAGAAAAAAATATAGGATCAATATTTAGGATCATAGGAACCATTTGGCACCAAAATTTTTTTTTATTGACATACAGTGTTTTTGCTTAGCATGGCAGTACAGTATCTAGTTACAGAATAAATTCAATAATAATAACTTTGCTTAGGTACTTTTTTTTACATTTTGAATTACTCTCTTGAGGAAATGCTCAGCACATTACTTATTACCTACTTACTGGTAATGAATGTTATATTATGTGTCTTCACATTTTGGTTTTTATCAGCAGTAACAAATAGTTGATATTGAGAATTGGGCTCTAGATTTGGTAGGGTATAAGAAGTATTAGATGTTGTAATGACTTGAAGTGGGGCATCAATTGAGTCTTTTTTACCAGAAAGGTGCCTAACTAACTTGTACTTGATGTAATAGGTTTTGTAAAGGGAGCTTTTGAACCATTCAATGTTTACATGGGATTCAGTTTGGTTTATTGTCACCCCAGGTATTTGTACTGAATAGTCAATGGTATCATCAGTAGTCACATTCACACTAGACACAGGTTTGCTTTCTCCATAGATTGTATTTTTCTTTAATTCAATGTGATAGGTTTGACCAGGGCTCAAGTCTTCAATTTGGTAAGAATTGCCTTTAATGTCAACTATTTTTTGTGATTCTACATAGCCTTTCTCTGTGTTCTCTATGTTCAAGCTATAACTCCTGGAGGGACAATCTTTTTCTCCTAAATCAGTATCTTTGTCCCATGTTAACGAAATGGACGTGTTGGTAACAGATATTACAGTGAGATGTTTGTCGTTCTCTGAAGTGATACATTTTGTTTCTGCTTTACATGATTTTGTCCAGTCTGGGTCATGTGTTTCTAGTGTCACATCTACAAGGAGAACTCTGAAGTAATAGATACAGCCTGGTTTCAATCCTTCTACTGAAATGTTGCTAGTGGCTACGTTGAATGCTTCATAAGGACCATCATTCCATGTTATGTCTTTGTCTTCACGATATTGAACCTTGTAGAACTTGGTATGATCATACGACCTTTCAATATTACTTGTAGTCAAGTCGATTTGAAGATTCACAGCATTATAACTCGAGTCCAAAACCCGAGGTGATTCCTCCAGATAGGAGTGGGGCTGTTTGCAATAGGGTCTTATTAGATAAGGTGTTGTACAACCACCCCGACAGACACCAGTATACTGATCACACCCATCTATACACTCTCCACACTTTTGTTTGCAATCTGCTCCATAGTAATCTTCTGGACAATGTTCCAAACATTGCTCTCCTTGGTAACCGGTAGCACAGGAACATCCGAAGTTTGATGTACACAGAACCATACCTTTGCATTGATTGGGTGACTTGGAACACAGCATAGAACATTTGTGTCCGAAATTATTTCTATCACATGGAATTTCACACTTCTTACCAGCAAACCCAGGAGTACATAAGCACATAGAGTCCATCTCTACTCCTCCGTTCAAACACTCTATACTGTTTTCATTTGTGTTGGAAGTCATTGTGTTTGTGTCGTAGATTATATTTAACTTTGATATCAAACATGAGGTCACTTCCTTTATTTTGTACAGTTCCAGGTACCTTTCTTCCCATATGTTACTGATAAAAGTAACAAATTTCTGTTCCGATTGTACTAATATCCGTTTTTGGTTCTTCCAGGTGTCAGGAAATATTACATTGACTTTGGTCAGTACTCTCTCCATATTCTTATTATGTCTATACTTACCAACTATCTCTCGATAATCAAGTTG
>NW_007378711.1:6798-67238 GCF_000475195.1 Diaphorina citri
TCGTGACCCTTGCTGTTGCATTTGTATCCAATGTCCCGAGCCTGTCCCGTGTTTCAACGTCAGCCTGTGCAACATCCTCGCTCTCCTGGCGCTATGGAGTCTTTTTGATCTATTCTGTTGCTATCTCCTATGTGAAGATCTGTTGGATAGCTTCTCCTCTACTCTTGACGGCGCTAATAGGCCTTGGTGTCTTATACCTATACCGCGTCGCGCTACGCGCTCTCGAGTTATTGGCGGATCTCCATAACTTCAAGCTGGCCGTGGAGAGCAAGCTGAATTGCATTGAAAGTAAAGTGTGCAGCATGTTTCAGTCGTGCGAATGTATCCGTATTGAACATAATTGCGACGGCCAAGACATTAACAATTTGACGGAGGAAGGCGGCTGTCGGTCACGGAGAGGGGTGGATTCGTCGCAACCTTCCGTGCATGTGGAGTATGGGACCCCACCATGTAAACCATGCTGTAAACGCTGTTGAGATGACTTTTTTCAATTGTTGGTATCAACCGTGCTATGATAGCTATGACTTGAGAAATAAAGCTTACTTAGATAGGTGTAGCTCTCACCCAAGTGTTAATACATGAAAATTATCTCGGAAACAATAAAAATAAAATTACCTCAATATCCAATTTGGACAAAGATATAGGACCAACTTATTGAAATCCTATAAGTTTACCTATCTGCATATATAGCTGCACTCTGCACTACTTGGGGATACGACACGTACATACCTACATATATACAGGGTGGTTCGTGATTTGCGAACCACGCTTATATCTCAGAAACGGCTGGGAATTAAGGAATGAAATAAACGGCATCATGTAGATGAAATTTTAATGATTAGAATGGATTTTTTTAAATTTGCAATTTGTTTTGCAAAACGGCCCATTTTTTGCCAAATATAGGTCACTTTTATGGGAACCCCCATTTTTTATTTAATTTTTGGAATCAGCATAAAATTTTAATTAAAAAAATGTATTCACTCGAAAAAATTTGCTCTACAAAAATTCTGTACACTGTGAGAAAGAAAAACAATTTCTTAATTATTTCTTTAGTTTTTGTATTATTCACTTAACTATTTCAACAACAATCAACAACAACAAACAAATTTATAAAAGCTGTTCAAAATGAGATCCATTTGTATGTACACAGTAACGCATTCTTCGCTCTAAGCAGTTGTTCCATTGCTACGAAATAAAAACGGCGGTGGAACATTCATCTTTAAAAAAAAAAAAAAAAAAAAAAAAAAAATGCAAAGTCTCGAGGAAAGAAATTTCCCTCAGAAGTAGGTAAATTTATGCTTCAATCTCTCTCAATTATTATTATTTTTTTCCTTGATCATTTCATTGCTGAAGACTGCGGCACTGCGGAGCTTATTGGTTATTGACTTCGGCGTAATGTCTTGTTTGTCCAGTTGTACCTCTCCTAGACTAGGAACAACAACAAACCCATATAGTATCATGGACAGGAAACTAGATCTGGCTTCCAACAATACAAGTTTTAGATTATTAAAATAATATTAATTACCCAATTTATCTACAATGAAGTCGCCATTATTCGACATTACCTATTAATTATTTTATTAATACCAAGTCGTTAGGTATTGTGGGCACAAAATACCATAATTCCCATTAAATTCATAAATTTTATCGATAAGGGTAAGTAGGAAGTAAGTCAATTAATGTTATGTGAGTCACGAAGTGTAATTCAAAAGCCAGTTTTGATCTTTTAATAATAAGTCCTAAAATACCTAGTTGATTGACAGCTTTAAATCTTACCTAATGAACTTAATAGCTAGGTATAGGTAGATAGGTTACGTTAATTTGTCATTAACAACTTACCTTTACCTATTGATTAATTTGTCCTATACCTATTTAGTAAAATAAATTAATAAAAAAAAGCATAATCAGATCATCATTTTTTTTATACGTCGAATGCTCATCAACTTTAATATCCCCTGTGGTTCTCGGGCCGGCTAGGAAATTGCTTACTGGAAAAAGAATAGGACCTCGGGAAAAAGAATATATAGGACCTGCCATGACCAAAAACTAAAACAGAAATGACAGAAGAAGAAGAAGCTCATCAACAGAACTAATATATTTTAGCAGTCCCTAAAATAACTTAGTAGGTAGGTATGTACCTCCGAGGTACCTAACGTAGGTACCTACCACGTGTTTATCAAGTCCCAATTTTGGCTTCACTTTTGCCACATCCGCCACTCACGCACCTCCTTGCTTTTGATCATCACTAGCGGTCCCTGTTGGAAATTCGATCGAACTAAAAAGGTAAACAAAACTTTTGGCACGTTTTTTCAAAATTTCAGATTTTTCAAATTTGTGGGATGGAAAGTTAATTTGGGATTTTTCCTGATTTCTGCGCATTTCTTCCTGTATTTTAAACAGGAATGGTGTAAATTCTATAGGTAGACAGTATGGATTTACTAACAGAGTATGGTGGAGGCTTGAGAAACGATGGAAGGCGAGGACATGAGTTAAGGAAGATCCGTTGTCGGCTTGGAGTTTTCAGTCAGTCGGATGGCAGTGCATACATTGAGCAAGGAAACACCAAGGTTTTGGCGGCTGTATATGGCCCTAGACCGGTAAGTACCTTGCCTGAAGTACTGTGATAAACTTCCAACAGAAGCACTTGTAAGAGCCTGTTCCCACCTAATGTTTGGAATAAAGTTGTGTTGTGTACCTATATTGGGAACACTCTCATTTAAGTTACCTACCTACATTGCCTACAGGACATTTTGTGTCTTTCAGGGAAAAAACAATCATGTCATGTGTAGTGGAAACACTTATGAAATTAGGTACATTGCCTACAGGATACTGAAAAAAAAAGTCACAACTCAGATAGATTTTCATAATTGGGTGAAACTCCCAACTCATGGAAATGTGTTCTAGAACATTGGGTTGAAATTGTAAAGATATTGGGCTTAACCCGGTGGAACAGGCTTCCTTGACATATGTATTGTCCCAGGTTCTAATTGCCCCATTGAAAAAAAAAAAGTGATTGTGTGAGTACTTAACTAAAAATAGAATAGAATACCCTATATTTATACTGCCAGAATGAGAATGTAAAGTCCCTTTACTCCCACAGTGTAAACAAGGTCTTATGTATTTGGTGCCTACACTGCCGTGCTAAGCAAAAATGCCATATGTCAAAAAACCCTACTTTTGGGAAATCAAGTTTAAAGATTTCAATCTATACGGCAAACATACGTTTTTGACATACCACAACACATTTTAGTGGTTTTTAAGGGGTTTAGGATAAAGAAAAAAATATAGGATCAACATTTAGGATCATAGGAACCATTTGGCACCAAAAACCAAAAATTGATTTTTTGTTGACATACAGCATTTTCACTTAGCACGGCAGTACAGTATCTACAGAATAAATTCAATAATAATTATAAACAAAGAACTTTGCTTAGGTACTTTTTTTTTACATTTTGAATTACTCTCTTGAGGAAATGCTCAGCACTTTAGGTATTACTTACTGGTAATGAATGTTATATTATGTGTCTTCATATTTTGGTTTTTATCAGCAGTAACAAATAGTTGATATTGAGAATTGGGCTCTAGATTTGGTAGGGTATAAGAAGTATCAGATGTTGTAATGACTTGAAGTGGGGCATCAATTGAGTCTTTTTTACCAGAAAGGTGCCTAACTAACTTGTACTTGATGTAATAGGTTTTGTAAAGGGAGCTTTTGAACCATTCAATGTTTACATGGGATTCAGTTTGGTTTATTGTCACCCCAGGTATTTGTACTGAATAGTCAATGGTATCATCAGTAGTCACATTCACACTAGACACAGGTTTGCTTTCTCCATAGATTGTATTTTTCTTTAATTCAATGTGATAGGTTTGACCAGGGCTCAAGTCTTCAATTTGGTAAGAATTGCCTTTAATGTCAACTATTTTTTGTGATTCTACATAGCCTTTCTCTGTGTTCTCTATGTTCAAGCTATAACTCCTGGAGGGACAATCTTTGTCTCCTAAATCAGTATCTTTGTCCCATGTTAACGAAATGGACGTGTTGGTAACAGATATTACAGTGAGATGTTTGTCGTTCTCTGAAGTGATACATTTTGTTTCTGCTTTACATGATTTTGTCCAGTCTGGGTCATGTGTTTCTAGTGTCACATCTACAAGGAGAACTCTGAAGTAATAGATACAGCCTGGTTTCAATCCTTCTACTGAAATGTTGCTAGTGGCTACGTTGAATGCTTCATAAGGACCATCATTCCATGTTATGTCTTTGTCTTCACGATATTGAACCTTGTAGAACTTGGTATGATCATACGACCTTTCAATATTACTTGTAGTCAAGTCGATTTGAAGATTCACAGCATTATAACTCGAGTCCAAAACCCGAGGTGATTCCTCCAGATAGGAGGTCATTCCATGTTGTGTCTTTGTCTTCACGATATTGAACCGTGTAGAACTTGGTATGATCATACGACCCTTCAATATTACTTGTAGTCAAGTCGATTTGAAGATTCACAGCATTATAACTCGAGTCCAAAACCCGAGGTGATTCCTCCAGATAGGAGTGGGGCTGTTTGCAATAGGGTCTTATTAGATAAGGTGTTGTACAACCACCCCGACAGACACCAGTATACTGATCACACCCATCTATACACTCTCCACACTTTTGTTTGCAATCTGCTCCATAGTAATCTTCTGGACAATGTTCCAAACATTGCTCTCCTTGGTAACCGGTAGCACAGGAACATCCGAAGTTTGATGTACACAGAACCATACCTTTGCATTGATTGGGTGACTTGGAACACAGCATAGAACATTTGTGTCCGAAATTATTTCTATCACATGATAACCGGTAGCACAGGAACATCCGAAGTTGGATGTACACAGAACCATACCTTTGCATTGATTGGGTGACTTGGAACACAGCATAGAACATTTGTGTCCGAAATTATTTCTATCACATGGAATTTCACACTTCTTACCAGCAAACCCAGGAGTACATAAGCACATAGAGTCCATCTCTACTCCTCCGTTCAAACACTCTATACTGTTTTCATTTGTGTTGGAAGTCATTGTGTTTGTGTCGTAGATTATATTTAACTTTGATATCAAACATGAGGTCACTTCCTTTATTTTGTACAGTTCCAGGTACCTTTCTTCCCATATGTTACTGATAAAAGTAACAAATTTCTGTTCCGATTGTACTAATATCCGTTTTTGGTTCTTCCAGGTGTCAGGAAATATTACATTGACTTTGGTCAGTACTCTCTCCATATTCTTATTATGTCTATACTTACCAACTATCTCTCGATAATCAAGTTGCAATGTATTACCTGTGTTATCCTCCTCAACATACACATTGATTTTAAAACCAGGTTTTCTTACATATAATATAATCAGGGATATGTTAGTATTTAAATCTAGCTTGGGCGAGATTATTGTGGAGGGGTATGCCTGGATAATTTGGTATTGAACATTATGGTCATATACATTAAAACTAAAACCAACTTTTTGAGTTATACTTCTCAACTTTCCTGGAGCTACCTTCTTGGTCTTGTGTATTGTACCAGCAACATAATCATGAATCAATATTTCACCAACTAAACTTATCAATATCTTGAAGTTTCCTTGTTCATCACCGGTATAGCCTCTTCCGCTGTAACATACACTCTGTAACATGGGATCATGACCATAACAAACCACAGTTGCATCGCTTTGTAGTCTTATCTCTATGTATTGCTTATCTTGATAATTGAGTTGAATTTTCAGCCTTGATCTGACTTGAAATTTTATTAAAAGAAAACTACTGTTGACAGAGTTCTGATCAATATCAGCCTCATTGAAAATAATTGTTTCTGAACGGAAGTCTGCTGTGGTTTCTTTTAGAACTTTATATGTTGACAGAGTTCTGATCAATATCAGCCTCATTGAAAATAATTGTTTCTGAACGGAAGTCTGCTGTGGTTTCTTTTAGAACTTTATAATTATTCTTTTCCATGATGAGATTAGTATTTAAAGGATTCTCTTGGAAGAACAAATCCAAGTATCTGGTAGTTCTATCTGATAAAGTGGATCGAGAGGTTATGGGTTCAATGGTGCCATTATCCATCATCTGTTGCCACTTTGTAGCTTTAAGTCCATCGTAGAGGGGCGGTATTGTGGATTCTGGTAGAGGAGTGTCAGGGGTGATGTTGAACAATAGAACACCGGGGTACTCAACATAAGCTGCAGTACATGTGTTTAGATATTTCACAAATTTCACATCTTCATCTTCAGCTCTGACTGTGTTGAACTTGAACACCGTGGTAATTTGATCCGACCCTGCAAGTGGAACAATGAGATACTTATTAATGATAACGAGCAAGGTAGCCCGTGTTTTACACGGAAAGGTTTCGTTCCGATTTTATATCCCTCTACAAAAACAAAATATTTGAAAGTACCTAATAACACGAAAAATTTGGTCACCCCGATAAGTACCTACCTCGGTGGTGTAATGGTCAAGGCGTTCGTCTGGTAAACAGGAGGGCGTGGGTTCAATCCCAGCCGAGGTATGGAATTTTATCCTCAATATAATTTGAGAATTTGACCACAATAATAGTAGTAGCCTACTGCTGGAGTAAAGGGACTTATCAGTCCTATGCGAGCAGTAAAAATAAGCACTATTATTATCATATAGGTAGGTACCTACGTAGGTAGTGTTTACATAAAGCGGAACTTTGAGCAGGGATGTTTGGTATGTGGAGATCATACTATTCATATTATTCTTCTCGATCGAAAAGCATTATTATAATGTAGTAAGTACAGACAAAAGTAAAATTTCATTTACCTATCTTTTTCTTCGCCTTTTCCCGTGTTTTATTTCTACCTATGTATATCCTATCAAAAGTACAACTTACCATCACTTGACCAGATGAACATCAAACCAAATAAAACTGTCAACAAATATTTCATGTCAAACAAAATTTTGATCGTCTCAGATCTCAGAAATAATAAATCTGAGTTTATTATTATTTTATTTATTTGAAGGAAGGAAAATTCATTATGAACTTGTTTCTACAGTTAGTCAATAGAATGGGAGATAAAGCTTGGAAAACGTAAAGTTTGTTAGATGAACTATTAATATTCCTTGTAGGAAATTAGATAAGAAAACTCTCATGGCCGGGTCCACCCGGATCTGCAGCACAAGATAAACGTCCTGCCAACATCAGATTCTGAAAGCCGGACTGTTGTAGTCAAGCAACGTCATCGTTGCACGGCCGAGCAAGTCTCTCTTCTTCTTCTAAACTCCGTTCAAGTTTAACTCTCAGATTCAAGCAATCTGATTGGCCATTTCTTTTGGGAAAATTTTGATATCAACTAATCAGACTGCTCCAAATTTTCGGAGTTCGGCCCATAGTAAAGGAGAGGATTGAAAGGTCCTCTATATACAGCCCTGATGTGGACCTACCTTTTTTATTATTTTTCAAGGCCAATCAATATAAAGGTTGCAAAGTGCACTGATAGCAAGAATTGACCCAGACCCTGTTGAACATGGCTAATAAAAAATAAAAAAAATAATAATAAATAAACTACTCTCTGCATTTTTTTTTTTCTTCTTGAATTTATACTGTACTAGCTGAATTCCGTCGCTTCGCTCCGGAATCCCGCTAGTTCATCCCGAGGCATGGCCAAACTTGTGGAAAAGGCATGGCCGAACTTGTAGTTATCAAACTAAAAACATAAACGAAACTCAAATATTAGGCGAGCGAGGAAAAGTTTTCTATCCCGCAGTCTCTGCACTCTGTGTATTTCTTATGGAGATTTTAGCGATCAAAAATCGATCATATCTCAGGATCGGTTTAGATTTTCGCAAAATCCTTCCTTATTGCACACCTAGACCATAAAAGGAATAATCCTACCAAATTTCAGCTTTCTAGGTGTTGTGGTTATAGAGATAGAGCGATCAGTGTGTGAACTATGAAATGTGAAACGTGAACTGTGAACTGTGAATGGATCTCGTTCTTATAATATAAGAAAGATACACCTATGACCTGGAAGGAGCTCAGATACGAGTATTGTTTCTGGGCGTCCAAAAGGTTTTTATACCCCAATTTTTACTTTCCTTATCCTATAGGAAGGAAAGTAATGTAATCGGCGTTCTTATAATATAAGATATAAGATACGTGTATTGATAAAATTCCATACCTCGGCTGGGATTGAACCCACGCCCTCCTGTTTACCAGGCGATTATCTTTACCACTACACCACCGAGGCAGAGTGACTTTAAAGTCTCTTTTCTCTTTAAAGTAGTTTGTAGTTGTAGTAAAATAAAGACTTTAAAGTATTTTATCCGTATTTGACTCGAAAAAAAAATCCTCTTTCACAATGTGTTTTGCTATAATTTGCTTCGCAGGTTAGAAACAAATCGATCAAAGTGCATGGCTCAGTCCTGATCAACTTCCAATACAGCATGGCCGTATTCAGTACGGGGGAGCGGAAAACCAGACCTCGGGGCGATAGGAAAACATCTGAAATATCTTTGCAGCTACGGCAAGCTGTGTCTGCAGCCATCATGTCCGAAGTTCATCCTAGATCTCAAATAGACATATTTGTAGAGGTGAGCCTTTCGTGTTAACTTGTGAATTTGGCCATTCGCTCTATGTCTCCTTGATCATTACTTCTCTTTTTTTTTTAGAGGTTTGACAGAGGGAACTGTAACTGCTATGGTCTTATCGTCCCGAAATCGAAGAGAGAAGGAAGACAGGATAGGAGAAAGCCAGCCGTTCCGAGAACGAACATTATCCCATCAGGATAAAATCCGTCCCGGGCGGGAATCGAACCCGTGGTCTAGCGCTTACGAGGCAGACGCACTACCAACTAAGCTAACTAGGCTGGCTACCGTAGCTTCTGATATAATACGAATCACAATAAGGTATGAAGATCGATTCCATTTATTCACACATCCTTACAGTAAGGACCAGTCTCATATCTACATCCTTCATCATTGGCAGAGGAAACGGTAGTCGGTACGATATCAATCTTAAACGGAAAATCTGATATCAATCTTACTTAGAGAAACAAAAGTGTCAGATTTTTTCCTTCCTTTCCCCGTCACATACTCGTATTGTGATAATGTTCCCCCATTAGCAAGTCGGCGCTTACCAAACAATACTGCCTATGGCTAACAACGGAGAGGAGCGGAGAGCCCCCGTTAATTTAAATAGAATTAAAAACTTGATGGCACATAAAGCATAGAGCGGGTAGACGGGAACGACAACAGATAGAAGGGACGGATTTAAACTGCATAGAGATGAGAGCAAAAATCTCTATGCTCCATGCTCTCTCTCCGCTAAACTCCGTTCTTAACCTAAAGGTGGAGCAGTTTCCTTGTGACACGTTTTTCGCGAGAGAATGATGTAGAGATAGCCGATGAATAGAAAACGTTGAAAATTGTGACGCCATTTTTACAAATTTTTGAAAGGAGTGATGTTTATCGAAATAAGCTGTGTTGTTCCTCAAGCGACGAAGGTCTCCTATCGCACTATACTCCTCGTATATCAATCGTCATTGTTTTCTCATATATCAAACATATCTAATGTGATTCAAAATGGCGGAGGGCATGTCACCACTTGGCCCATGTTTTAATAAGGCCCACGAGTGTGATAGATGAGTATGAGACTTGAGAGTGTCAAGAACAATTGTAAATTTAATAATTTGTAAACAAAACCTTACGTCATCTTACAACGTTGAAAAATAAACAAAATACAATAAACAAAATGAATTTCCCCGAAAAAGGGCCCAAAGAGGTTCAAAATCTAATGATAAAAATCGCTTCATTTGTTGAACATTGCTGCCAAATTTCATTCAAATCGGACAAACGTTCCAGAGTTACAACGAAACAGACAGACAAATTAAATAAAAATAGACAAATTAAAAAATGAAGACAAATTAAATACAAACTGTCGAATTAAAATATGGACATCACTTCGTTCGTTCAGTGAATAACAGACAAATTAAAATCAAAGTGACGTAAGATAGAAGAGTTTATGTGATAGGTATTTCATATTTCGTCACAGGAAATTACAACACACAGAAGCAGAATTTTGATTTGGAAATGTGAGTAGCAAACTTATAGGTCCCAGATCAGTACTGAACCACGTACACTTCTCATCTACTCGTATGATCAATCTTTTTACACTGGTAATGCCGCCACTTTTCGTTACTCGATTAAAGTAGCTACTCCCCGAACTCCAATCACAGAGCCGAAAAGACTTCGACCCCGCCGGGAATTTAGGACCACCGGCGCGGCGCGCAAGCCTACTGTGTAATACGTAATACCTAGTTTACGTAATATGTACATTTAATAAATTTTACGGACTCAAAACTTTTTTCTGTACGTAATTTGCTGTTGGTATTATGATTCTAGACTGAACATCTTGGAATGCAAAATACATTATTTTCCTTGGGGGAAACTGTGACCAAAGGCTGTGTTGGGTTTAAGAGCTTCTTTTAGTACCTAGTACCTACTTAGTTTGAATTTGTGATTTTACTCTTTGAATTCGATATTTCCCCTTCCAGGTGTTACAGGCGGATGGTGGCAATTTCTGTGCATGTGTAAACGCCGCTACCTTGGCTCTCATCGATGCGGGTATACCAATGCGGGAATATGTGGTAGCTTGTTCAGCCAGTTTAGCCGGGGACACACCACTTGTGGATATTAGTCATTTAGAAGAAACGCTGGGAGGTCCCAACCTTACCGTGGCTGCACTGCCTTTGTCTGGGAAGGTGAGTTTTTTTATTTTTTCTTTTTTTTTCAAGATTTTACCTTGGAATCGCCTTGCCATTACTGCAAGACACATTCTTTTACATCCATGCCTATCCAAAGACGGAAAAGTCCGGTCAAAAAAATTCCGCCCCGGCCGGGATTCGAACCCAGCACCTCCAGGTTGAGAGTTAGTGGTCTTGACCACTCGGCCACAGAGGTGGGCAGGAAAGGTAAGATGTGACACTTAATGGAGCAGAGAGCCTATGCGCTAGGCTCTCTATTGGTCCGGACCGCGGGCATTTTTTTTCAGCTTCATCCGGACCCCGACATGATTAAGTTGCCTGCCCCTGGCATAGAGCATCGAGTAGATAGACTATAGAGGGAAGTGACAACTTCAAACCGTATAGAACTGAGCGCATAAAGCTCCGTGCTCTTTGCTGTCCGCTAGGCTCTGTATTTAAGTAGTCTTAGAATGTTTTTTTTTCTCCTTAATAAGAAGACTGACGACAAAGGGAAGATTAAACAATTTTCCCCTTCTTTGTGGTAGTTTCTTGGCGAAATAAAATAATATACACTTCGCTAAATTTCATGACTCGACGTAGACTTGAACCACCAACCTCCAGATCCAGAGTCCACCCTGGTAATCACTGCACCACTGAGGTTGGTCATACAAACAAACATGAAAAGGTAAATAAATAAATCCATTAGACTCGAACCACCAACTTCCAGATCCGGAGTCCACCGCGCTAAATTTGACCCGATTACATTACTTTCCTTCCTATAGGATGAGGAATTTAAAAAGGCGAATAAAATAATAAATAAATCCTGTGTGTCAGGTGGCTGTTATGGAACTATCGCAGAAGCTACATCTGGATCATTTGCCTCGCGTTCTGGACTGCGCGCTCAAGGGTTGTGCCGATATTCACGCTATTCTGGACACGGCCATCAAGCAGCATCTCATTAAAGTGGCCGGGGCTAGAGGGCTGGGCAGGAAGTTCCAGCTGGGGCAACTGACGGGGAAGAAGAAGGAAGAGGAGAGTAAGGATGTGGAAATGATAACACTGTGATATGGACATTGGGACAAAGTAAGATTATTATTATTTCATACAGGGTGTATTTTTGCACAAAGCTTGTGGTACCTGAGATCAATGTGATTTCTCAATTTATTTAGCCTTAAATGGTATCTTAAGGCTAAATAAATATAGAAGTCACATTTATACAGGGTGTTTTGTAAGTTAAAATAAACTTTAGGTGGTGGTCTGGTGGTTATACACGGGGGATAGGGTAAGCTTGAAAAATAATATGGATACTTTTTTCCCCAAGCCTGCCCTAACCTTGTACTGTGTAGGTATAATCATAACCTCAAGGATATATTCCTGCACGAGCTGTCCTTAGGCCAGCCACTCAATATCAGGTAGACCTGATGACAGGTACACCTGATCAGGTCTACCTCATAGTGTGTGGCTGGCCTTAGATACCCTGAACAGAGAGAGAGAGTGTGTGAGAGAGAGTGTGAGAGAGAGAGTGTGTGAGAGAGAGTGAGAGAGAGAGAGTGAGAGAGAGAGTGCCTGTCCATCCTGTAAACAATTTCCAATTCATAGATTTATACCTATTCTGAGTAATATTGATCATTAGAGGAGGTATTCTGTATTGGAAATTATGTAAATTAGTAGATATGCTAGACAATCTCCAATATTGTACATTTTATGAATTCAATTGAAATACAAACTCTGTGTCCTTTGTGTATATTTGAACCAACCTCGACCTTAAGTTTTCTCCTGCTTATTCCATCAATTATTAGCAAAAGAGTCCCTGAACTTTTTTTTTTTTCTTTAACGAGATACAAATTGATGTCCGCTTGACATGACGTGATTAATGTTCTAATGTCAGAAGATATGTTACATGTGTGGTAGATGGCTCGGTAGCAGAGTGGTTAACAAAGTATTTACATGGTTAACGTATAGGGTTGGATTTCAGGAGACCAATCAATTTTAACGTCTGTTTGAAAATTTAGGCAAATCATAAAAGTTTTATAAATAAAAGGTAAAAATTCAAAAATTATTATTGTATCTAACAAAGATATATCTATCTACTGCTGAAATAAAAGGTCTACCTGTCCTACCTTGACAGCTTATGTTTGAATAGAAAACACAAATAATCCCTTTGCCCAAATAGGACTGAAAAGCACTTGATTTGTTACCGAATAGCTCCTAATGCCCGCCCAACAGGCATATAACAGGCAGGTTGAGTGATTGAATTTTCATGAAACAACAGGCGGCTTCAGAATGCTTGTTGTCTGTGATCTTTTTTTTTCTACACTTTCAAGTTTCTAGCTTGAAAAGCCGCCTGTCAAGCATACTTGAACGTGTGGTATGAATGAAAAATGAGCTTTTTTGCTTCTCCTAAAAAAGTTTGCAAATGGTGGTTATTGTTAAGCGGTGTTGTTTCTCCAGCACCTAAGTAGATCTATCTTTGTTCGGATCAAAACTGTCCATCATCTCGAATGTCAAACAGGTCTCGCGAAGCTCTCATGTTAAGAGAAAGTTCTTGCATCTTGCTCACCTCGAGAGAGAGAGTGTGAGAGAGTGAGAGAGAGAGAGAGCGAGAGCGAGAGAGAGAGAGTGAGAGAGAGAGAGTGAGAGAGAGAGAGAGAGTGAGAGAGAGAGAGAGAGAGAGAGAGAGAGAGAGTGTCTGTCCATCCTGTAAATAATTTCCAATTCATTGATATTTATACCTATTCTGAGTAATATTGATCATTAGAGGAGGTATTCTGTATTGGAAATTATGTAAATTAGTAGACATGCTAGACAATCTCCAATATTGTACATTTTATGAATTCAATTGACTGCTTGTCAGAGCACCTCCACAGAATTGGCTGTGCTGACTCCCCAATATGCCCATTATGCTCACATCAATCACCATGAATGCAGCACACTTAATTACTTGCCCTGCCGTGGAAGCCAGCAATGATATTGTAGGAAAATATTGGGACGCGCGTAGGAAAATGACATAATAATCAATTCCTTTGCATTAGTAAACAACAACATTAGATATTAGATATTAGTGCTTTATTTAGACTGTCGAATTAGGACATGTAGTCCCATTATCTCAACAGTTTAATATTGCACCACTTTATTTATGAATTCAATTGAAATACAAACCCTGTGTCCTTTGTGTATATTTGAACCAACCTCGACCTTAAGTTTTCTCCTGCTTATTCCATCAATTATCAGCAAAAGAGTCCCTGAACTTTTTTTTTTTTTTTTCTTTAACGAGATACAAATTGATGTCCGCTTGACAAGACGTGATTAATGTTCTAATGTCAGAAGATATGTTACATGTGTGGTAGATGCCTCGGTAGCAGAGTGGTTAACAAAGTACTTACATGGTTAACGGAGGATAGGGTGGGATTTCAGGAGACCAATCAATTTTAACATCTGTTTGAAAATTTAGGCAAATCATAAAAGTTTTTAAAAGGTAAAAATTCAAAAATTATCATTGTATCTAACAAAGATATATCTATCTACTGCTGAAATAAAAGGTCTACCTGTCCTACCTTGACAGCCTATGTTTAAATAGAAAACACAAATAATCCCTTTGCCCAAATAGGACTGAAAAGCACTTGATTTGTTACAGAATAGCTCCTAATGCCCGCCCAACAGGCCTATAACAGGTAGGTTGAGTGATTGAATTTTCATGACGCAACTTCAGACTGCTTGTTGTCTGTGATCTTTTTTTTTACTACACTTTCAAGTTTCTAGCTTGAAAAGCCGCCCGTCAAGCATACTTGAACGTGTGGTAATGATTGAAAAATCAGCCTCTTTTGCTTCTCCTAAAAAAGTTTGCAAATGGTGGTTATTGTTGAGCGGTGTTGTTTCTCAAGCACCTAAGTAGATCTATCTTTGTGCGGATCAAAACTGTCCATCATCTCGAATGTCAAACAGGTCTCGCGAAGCTCTCATGTTAAGAGAAAGTTCTTGCATCTTGCTCACCTCATGGCAATTTTTCCGGGAAATTTCAGTGTTGGTTGTGTCCTAATTGTACCCCACAAAAAATAATCATAAAAAACACAATGAAAATTAAAATTTAAAAGACCAAACCTTAATAAAAGTTATTTTGGAGGGTAGCATGCCCGCCTTGTAAACACTAGGTCACGGGTTCGATTCCCACCCGGGGCGAACTTTATCCCAAATAGATCGTCCTAGGAACGGCTGGCTTCCTCCTATCCTGTCCTCCTTACTCTTTGATTTCGGGACGATAAGACCTCTGTTGTTACAGATTCCTCTCTTAGACCTCATTAAGAAAGTATAAATAATGGGGGAAAAATGTATATAAACGTTAAATATCCTGTCCGCCCAGCACCTTACTGAATAAATAATGGACTGAAATCCATCTAAAAATCTTATAAGGTATTAGCTTCTCTACAATGCTCACCTCTGGATGTTTATAATAATAATAATAATAATAATAATAATAATAATATACTATATATGTTTAGTGAACCTTGATTCTCTCGATCTAAATATTGTCCCCCGTACCGTGTTCTCATGAGGTTAATTTGTTACAGATTCATAATCATTATGTTTAATCTGAGGGCTGTTTAATATTTTTCGAGGATTGTCCAAACTGGGAGCTCGTCGATTTTTAGCAAACACCCTAAGGTAGAAACACACTACTATCACGCCACGTGACGTGATAGTAGTGTGGCTGTCTGAACGAGATCACCTATAATATTATGGGAAAACTTTGAACTACATCCTTCTGACTCCCCATGAGTTCACGTGACGTGACGTGACGTGACGGTACTATGTTTCTACCTTTAGATAATGCTCTCACGGGTACTGACTAATAATTCGGGAAGTTGTATTTAACCTCTCATGATAGCCTTCGCTGCAAATAGCAACGCCTGGCGGCGCCCCGGTTGGTCCTAGAGAGTTGCTTTCGGAACAAAAAATGTAGTAAATTTTCTGAACTACAATATTGTTCAGAATGACCTTTCCTTAAATATGTACCGTTTTTGAGTTATGAGCACATTTTTAAAAAAAGCTCGCCAAAAAGCGACAAAGCGGCGCCTGGCGGAGTTAGCTCACCTCTGGCGAGGTGGCAAAGTTGAAATTCGGATTCAGCGCCAAAAAATACATATAAAACCGTCGAGAAAAAAACTTTGGGAATTTTTTCCTGGAAAAATCCCCATCTTACTGGACTATATGAGTTCCCAAGGAGTGAAAGATATATGGCTGAGATAAATGAAGCTCTAATTTCAGTGACCTTCCAACCACATGCTATGTTTTCATTTAATGACATGAGCTTTTTTCTAAACGATTAATAATTTGTTATTATTTATACCGATGGTTTTATTATTTATTTATGCGATGTTTTTATTACTCGTATTTATAGCTACAAGCTTGAATCTTGCTGTTAATACATGTATGTATTCATCAATAGATCTTTTTACCTCAAAAATGTATAATATATCTCTTGTTCAATTTTTGAAAGAAGTCATCAGTTTGGGTTCAAATATTTTTAAATCGCAGGAAGTTGCAGGAACCCTTAGACAAATTAAAGGACAAAATGAGGATAAAATTATGTTTGGATAAAAAGTTAGGCATAGATAATCTGGCAAGAGAACATTTCTACCCTCCACGATCATCCATCCAGACACTCACCACGATCACCGTTTCTTAACATTGGTGACCTGATGAGCTCAACGTGGTACTGCCCAGGGCAAAGTGTTAGAGGTCAGTACACACCCTTCAGTCAATGTTGTTGTTGACTTGAAGACTAGAACATCCAGTTTTTTATTACTATTTTTTTTTTCTCTTCTTTTTTACAGTAAGGACAAGACACACCCCCCAAGATAAACAGGTAGTGAGTCAGTCGGTTTAAAACTTTACATTAAATAATAGTACATAACTAAAACAAAATCGCCAAGAGGCAAATTTGAATATCTCTTCTCGTATTGCATGAATTTTAGGTTGCACTTTTCTTTTTAATCTGAAGATTGAAAATACGAGCTTCTACTTTGGAACAGCCGGGAGTCAAACCCAGCATCTCCAGGTTGAGAGTCAGAGCTCTTAACCTCTCGTTGACAGAGGTGGGCAAGAGTATGTCTAGTTGTAGGTACCTAAGGAGATAAATTCTATCTAATGATGACATGGGACCATCACAGTAACCTTCTGGAAAATATTATCCAAGTTATACCGAATAATAATTTATATTATTATGTTTAAAGAAATGACATCTACTAATTAAAAAAAAAATTAACAGTTCAACATTCTTGTCGCTAATATATCAACTTCAATGATGATGGAAATAAGAATGAATTCTATCTAATAAATAGATATATCAATAAAGAATAACAATAATAGTGAAAAAATATCAATAGCTCATACTTTACATCGAACTTCTTTTTCAGTCCAATTCTAACTTACATATTCGGACACATAAAGCACAACTCTAGTCTCGTATATTCTTCTAAAGCACCTCATTAAAAATCATTAGGGACAGTTTACAACATGACTTTTCAACACGAGCATAAAATATGAAAGCCCTAGCGTGAGCTATTATGGTAGACAATTAACAATGCCCATTATCGCGTTTAACGGGGACTTTGTACAAGAAACACTTCAGGGCCGTCTACAGGCTAACCGGGGCCCGGGGATAACTCCAACAAAACTGATTTTGGGCCCTGAGAAAAAAAAAGAACTGTTGGTTCTGGGCTCTGCGAAAAAAAGAACTGCTGGTTCTGGGCCCTAAAAAACTGCTGGTTTTGTGCCCTGTATAAAAAGAGCTGCTGGTTCTGAGCCCTGAGCAAATAAGGAAAGTAAAAACTGCTGGTTTTGGACCTTCGAAAAAAGAACTGGTTCTGGGCCCTGCGAAAGAAGAAATGCTGGTTCTGGGCCCCGATAAAAGAAAAAAAAACTGTTGGTTCTGGGCCCCGATATAAAAAAACTGCTGTTTCTAGGCCCCCTTTTGGAGCCCGATCCCGAGGCAAATATGACCGGATAAAGCCCCCCGTCACCGGCCCTGCTTGCGCTGTTTTCATCAATAACATGTCACGATAGATCATGAAGACACAACCTTGACCAAAACCTACGCCAATCATGAGTGTTAATACACTCTGGCCAAGAGAGTATAAGTGTACTAAGAGAGTATACCAAGTGTACTTCGAGTGAACAAACCACAGAGCTGTCCAATTCCGGAGGTGTGAGGGCCCGCGATGTGTCTCTGGACCGCGGATGGGGTTGTTTCCGAATCCGGATACCAAACACCTGCAACGTTGCTATTTGCAGCGAAGGCTATCATGAGAGGTTAAATACAACTTCCCGAATTATTAGTCAGTACCCGTGAGAGCATTATCTAAAGGTAGAAACATAGTACCGTCACGTCACGTCACGTCACGTGAACTCATGGGGAGTCAGAAGGATGTAGTTCAAAGTTTTCCCATAATATTATAGGTGATCTCGTTCAGACAGCCACACTACTATCACATTACGTCACGTGATAGTAGTGTGTTTCTACCTTAGGGTGTTTGCTAAAAATCGACGAGCTCCCAGTTTGGACAATCCTCGAAAAATATTAAACAGCGTCACGTGGCGTGATAGTAGTGTGTTTCTACCTTAGGGTGTTTGCTAAAAATCGACGAGCTCCCAGTTTGGACAATCCTCGAAAAATATTAAACAGCCATACAAGGCAGACGCACTACCAACTAAGCTAACTAGGCTGGCCTAATAATAAGTAATAAGAAGACTACTTAAGGGATGATAAAACGTTTCCCCCTTCTTTATGGTAGGTACTTTTGTTGGCAAAATAAGAAAACAGTAGCCAGCCTAGTTATCTTGGAAGTGCTCCTCTGTAAAAAAAGAACCTATCATTATAAAATCATAAAAATAAATATTTGTTTTACATAAATTTGACATAAAAATAAAAGTAAGGAAGTTTAACTGTGTTAAACATAAAGTTTTGTCACAAATGTCGTTCCCCGCTTAATACACTACGCTAAATTTTGTCTTGACGGTTGACGTAGACTCGAACCACCAACCTTCAGATTCAGAGCTGACCACTGTCCACTGAGGTTGGTCATACAAATAAAATTAAATAAGAACGTACATAACTAATCATGTTTCAGGTCGCAGTAATGGAACTATCGCAGAAGCTACATCTGGATCATTTGCCTCGCGTTCTGGACTGCGCGCTCAAGGGTTGTGCCGATATTCACGCTATTCCAGTTATAATTTGACAAAATAACGGAGTTCCAACTTTTAATTCCACAAAACAACCCAGTTCCATGTTTTAATTCAACAAAACAACCCAGTTCCATGTTTTAATTCGACAAAACAACCCAGTTCCATGTTTTAATTCGACAAAATAACCGAATTCCAAATCTTAATTCGACAAAATAACCGAATTCCAAATCTTAATTCTACAAAATAACCAAATTCCAAATCTTAATGCGACAAAATAACTGAACAAAGTGAGTTTGAGATTCAAGTTTTACCTGAGTAACATTCTGAACCTGAAGTTAAAAAAGATGGCATTCTATGATAAACTGCATTTCCTCATGACTCGTATTTCCTGTTCCATTGGGGTTTTAATAAAGCTAATGCAAGTTTGATTTATCACTCCACCTACATACGAATAGACATTAGGTATTTATAGACATTTCAGAGACAGAAGGAGGAAGAGGAAGGAAGAAGGAAGGAGACGGAGAAGGAGGAGGAAGTGAAGAGAAGGTTAGACATTGGGATGTTTATAGGAATTCAAAGACAGAAGAAGGGAGGAGAGAGAAGGAAGAGGATAGATTTGACAATAAAATATATTGAATTGAATTGATATTTATAGGAATCCACAGATTCCACAGACAGAAGACATGAAATCGAATACTTTGTACCTTGCACGAACGAGACTTGGTACCTCAGCGTTAAAGGATGAGGAGAAGAAGGAGGAAGAGAAGGAAAAGGAGGTGTAAGAGGAGGAGGAGGAGGAGAAGGAGGAGGAGGAGGAAGAGGAGGAGAAGGTAAGGAAAGAGGTTTTCTCACTGATAGTGAAATGCTGATATGTCAAAGGTCGATGAACTTTTCACTTAGAGGAAAAATTCAAATTCAAAATAAAGCCTATATCTACGGATCTATAAACTTATTAAACTTGTACATTTCCCCTGAAAAATTTAAGACACAAAAAGGACTTTCACAGTCGGGAAGAAAATGAAACAATTACTTAGGCAAAAACAAACAGGACTTTTCTGCCTGAACCGGTAAGGGAGGGAGATGGAGAGGGGAAGGGGGAGAGGGAGGAGAGAGAGAGCATCAGGGGGGGGGGTGAAGCTTTATGGACTGCCTTCTAAAAAGATTTTTTATTAACATTGCCGGTAAGATATTTTTTCACCGGGTGGGGGGTTGAAGGTAGATTTTTTCCGTTCAGAGGGCAGGTGGGAGGTACTTTTTACGAGAGAATTTGTTATGAGGGCTTTTAGTGGGATATAATCCCTCGAAATACCTTCGAAAAGGAAAATAAGAGAGTCGAGAGAAAACTAAATGTATGTGTGTACCGTGTGTGCGTGAGAGAAGGAAGCAGAGAGAGGGAGAGAGGGAGAGAGAGAGAGAGCGAGAGACAGAGAGAGAGAGAAAGAGAGAGAGAGAAAGAGAGAGAGAGAGAGAGAGAGAGAGAGAGAGAGAGAGAGAGAGAGAGAGAGAGAAATAAAGCAAATAAGGCTGAAAAGTTTCAAATACCTAAGTAGGTATTTTTATTAGGGGGCTGGCAGCTTTCTTTTCCTTCTTTTTCAATATTTCATTTTCAACTTGAGTTTCTGAATAAAAGCAGTCTGAGACTCTAGCCCTCCCTGCTCTTTCTCCTTCTTCTCCTCCTCCTCCTCCTCCTCTCCCCCCCTCTTTCTTCCCCCTCCATCTCTTTCTGAACTGAGTATAAAATAGGTACAGGAAGAGAAGGAGGAAAACTAAATGGAAAGAAAACGAAGGAGAAAACTAAATGGAAAATGGAAGGTAAGAAATTATTACAACTGCAGCGTAGACTGCATTGACTGTTTGGCAATAAAAAAGGAAAAGTCAATATCGATAGGAAATAGAAGGATTGGAAGAGAAGTAGATAGAAGGAGAAGGAAGGGGGGAGGAGGAAGAGAAGGATAAGAAGGAAGAAGAAGAGAAGGAGAACGAGGAAAAGCATGGTAAGATTGAAAAATATCGATACATTTGATGGGGAGAAAGAGAGATATAGAAAGAGAGGTGGTGAAGGAATACTTCACAGCTGCAAAAACAGCAGGACTGAAAGACTGAAATTATTTTCTACCAAAATCCTGTATAGGTAAGTATGAGTACAATACTAAAAATACAACCCACAACATTTTCTATTTTCCTCCATTTCAGCGAAAAGTCCTTCGAAAAAAATTACTCACGCATCAGAAACTATCACAAGGGTTTTCGTTTTGCAGACCGAATCTTTCCCTTTTTTCCACCCCTCTGTTTTTCTTGTTCTGTTGTACATATGAACAGCATTTTTGTTTCCATAAAAACTGACCCTTCTGAACAAATGAGATGTTTTACACCCATAAAGTTTCCTTCGAAACAGATGAAATGTTCTACAGAACATTACACTCATGAAAGTTTCCTGTCTTGAGCCTCAATAAAATTAGACTTATAGCTCTATCATATTATATCCATTGGAGTTCATTACTTGCGGTAATTGGTGTACAGGAAAAAGTCTGATAAAAAAGGGGATTTACTTTAGCTAAAAAAGAGATAATCGCTGTTGGACAAGATACCTATTTGGGTTAAGATTTTAGATTATTGTTGTATAGATGGGTATTTATCTACCGGTAACATTTTTGTAAAATATACATGACTTGGTAATTTCTCTACCAAATGCAACTAGTAATGTGTATTTTTTATCGGCCTCAACCAGTATGCAAAAGGTCGTTTTGACCGCAACCAGTAATGTGTATTTTTTTATCGGCTTCAACTAGTATAGATAAGGTCGTTTAGACCGCAACCAATAATGCAGGTGTATCGATGATTCCACATGCACCTTGCACTTCCCCCTTCATGAAATTAAAGTTACAACTCTATTTTCAATGCAATTGAACTTATATCTCGATAAATAACATGGAGAGAACAAGGCTACCTGTTACCTTAACGTGAGTTAGAGTAACCAGTGCTGAGTACACCTGTAACCTAAGAGTAGCAGGAGTAGCTAGACTGATTCGATTCCCGGTCTGAAGAGATGAGTTTCGTTCTCGGAACGGCTGGTTTTCTCCTATCCTGTCCTCCTTTTCTCTTCGATTTCGGGACGATGAGATCTTCGCTATTAGTTCCCTCTATCAAACCCTTTTTTGAAGAGGTTTTATAGAGGGAACTGTAACAACGGAGGTCTCATAGTCCCGAAATCGAAGAGAAAAGGAGGACAGGATAGGAGAAAACCAGCCGTTCCGAGAACGAAACTTATCTGTTTAGGATAAAGTACGCCCCGGACGCGAATCGGACCCACGTCCTGGCGCTTACAAGGTAACTAGGATGGTAAGTAGCAGAAACTGGTTGTTTGATAGAGATTTACACCCATATTTATGAACAAAATGCTGGCTCTTAAGTTCGTGCTAAGCATAGTCTTAAGGCATTTGACTGGTCAATTTTGACTTCAGACTGATCTAAGAACGATCATTCTTGTTCATAAATACGAGTGTTAATGTCACTGTATAACCACTAAGGTGGCTGACGGGGGGTTTTACCTATTCGGTGACAACCTACCCCCCTACTCACATTAACCTCAACCAGCCTGTGGTAAAGTCGATGTCGTCGACTGTCATTTGAACCTTTACGAATGGTAGTTATAATGAGTCTTATATACCTACTCTTATAACCTCTACTGTCCTTTTTTTTTTTTTTTTTTTTTAAAAAAAAAAAAAAACATGGGATAGGAGAAAGCCAGCCGTTCCTAGAACGAATCTTATCCCTTCAGGATAAAATCCGCCCCGGGCGGAAATCGAACCCTCGACCTATCACTTACAGACGCGCTACCAACCAAGCTAACTAGGCTAGTGCGACCTTGTTTGAGGTGCAGGAATAAACGGTATTCATCTCATTAATCTTTTTTTGTTTTTTTTTTTTTTTTTTTTTTTTTTTTTTTTTTAAAGATGAGTGTTTCCCCCCCGTTTTTTTTTCGTAGCGATGAAACAACTGCTACATTGGACGCTTGTGGCCTGTGTCGTAGCATGCCCATCCCGTAGTATGCCTCTCATCAGATGGGCGAGAAGAGACACAATACTTCCCATTTAGGTGCTGGGTCAACACGAGAACACCAGAAAGTAACCCGTTGGAATATTTGCAATCGAAAAACGAGTACAAAAGTCGATGTTAAAGTCGATGTCGTCGACTATCATTTGAACCTTTACTAATGGTAGTTACTTATAATGAGTCTTATATACTAATATACCTACTCTTATAACCTCTACTGTCCTCTTCTTCTCCTTGTAAATAAAGACTCTCCTATTTTTTATAATGCAAGTCACATGGTTCTTAGTTCTTAGTCAGAGGTCCTTGACAGTCAGTGTTCTGTTGATATCCTCGTCTAAAGACTCGTATATTTTGCCTGTACCGTGCCTCTGTGTACACTTTGTAGCAAGAGACACGAATGTACCTATGTATTTTCTTCTATGTATTTCTTTATTTACTTATCCACAGAAGAGACGAGTGTATGATGTATTTGTACTATTCATTTGTCCATGGTATGTCCACAGTCCATGATATTCATTCATTCTCTCAAGGTGCCAGTCCACCCTAGACTTTTTTTTCGCTAGACATGGTTTCGCGAGACCACTCTCTACGGGGTCTACCAAGTACAGTAGTGTACACAGGTCATAGAGCGCTCTATACTCTTGGTAGAACACAGAAAAAATCGTAAAGCCTTTGCCTTTGAGTTATTGCAGAACAAACACATAAAGCAAATGCAAAAAAACTCGTCACGTTAAAAACTTCAACCTTTTTTTGTTCGGTCAACAACTCACATCTGCGTGCTTGTCTTGCTCTGATGATGAAGTATTGCAAAATTCAGTGGACAGAATAGCAAAACAAAGTACATGCTAACTATCTCCCTACAATCTACAATCAGCAGTTCTCAACCTTTTTTCGTCCACGTACCCCTTGGATACCCGGGATTAATCTCACGAACGCCCGCCACCATCATAATGAGTACCGGGTACCCATACCTAGGTTGATGTGTACCATTACTACTAAGTTCTAAACAACAGAACCTTTTGAAAAAAATCAGTATTTCAATACTTTTTGGGCTGTACTGCACTGAAAAGTCATCAAAATTCAAAATTTATCTTTGTTCGCCATTACACAATTATTTTTCGCGTACCCCCGCCCCGGTTGAAAATCGCTGATCAACATGCTGGCTTTGTGCGAGGAAAAAAAAATGTGCATACTATCAGTTTACTGAGAAAACTCTCTCATGCGTAACCAATTATAGTTATATTATAGACATATACTATGCAGAATGTATAGCATATAGTTATATTATAGTCATGCAAAATGTAGCAATGTGCTTCTCCATATAGGTGAGTCATACGTGCAAAGTTTCACGTTACAACTGCCGCACAGCCTATATCTACTTCTACTACTATACATACTAGACTAGACATACCATAGTAAAAGTAATATGATAGTAGAGCTACTCGAATAGGAATAAAACATAGTCAAAACATAGAAGGAAAAAAAAATAAGTAGGTACGTTTAGACTTAATTACGTAAATTATTCTATGTCTGAAGGGGCGAGGACCTCAGATGATATCAGCCCAAAGCATGCTTTGGGTGCAAATTTTTAGAGCTTTAACAAGGGACATTTCAGGCTGGTATCCTCCCTGTTTAAAGGCCCCCACCAGTCAGACTAAGTTGGTCTCCTCACTGTTTAAAGTCCCCAAGTCAGACTCCTCTCAAAAAAATCTAAACCTAAAAGCAGGGTCTCCACTGTGTTCAGGAGATGTCGATTGACATTAGGTAGCATAGCCTAAAACACTTTTTTTTATTATTCGTCGAAAATCC
Source organism: Diaphorina citri (assembly GCF_000475195.1). NCBI lineage: Eukaryota > Metazoa > Arthropoda > Insecta > Hemiptera > Psyllidae > Diaphorina > Diaphorina citri. Next base: position 31,585 of record NW_007378711.1, read on the forward strand.
TTTGATCTCATCTACATTAATGTATTTTCATATGGGTTCCAAACGACGCGACGCGTGTAAACGCACCTTAAATGCACCAAAATAGCTTCATGGTGGGTGGCAACAGAAACATGTTTCAAAAAATTTGGGTGCGCTGAGCTCTGTTAAAAAACTAGATAAGATTACAGTAATTATTTTCGATGCCCATCTTTGGGCCCATCCTTTCATCTAGATTTTTAGAATACATTGTCTGTGTATCCATAACCTCATAACACTATAGTTCATCCAGATCAATGTGACAGCAATGAGTCACATCAACCCAAAATGAAGGAACCAATCAGATTGAAGGAAATCCTTACATTGTTGCAATTGAGGTAAAGGTCTATTTTTGATAAACTCTCTCTTTTAAAATGCAGAGGTAGCTCTAAGTTCAGAGGTTGGATTCCAGAACAGGTAAGGTGGATATCGCCTTACCTGACTTTGTTTCACTGTCGGAGGAAGCACTGTGCAATATACCTTCCTCTTTTAAAGATTCTCTACCATTGCACATGTGACACGTTTGGCACAACACATTTCAAGTGGGCGATGAAATATACCAAGTGCCCAGAGAGAGGTTCAAGATACAAGATAGTTTACAATACGATGCGATGGTTGTTATTAAACACAATGGTGTTATCAACGTTAATTTGAGGTGAAATATTGTTGAAAATTTATTGTTTTCGCATTAAGATTATGACCCCCACGAATTTTTTCGGGGTATGTGCAGAAATGAGAATGTTTCCCAGATTAGTATTTAATGTATGTAGTTTTCTTCTTCTTTCTTTTTCTAGCAACGATTTTATATTTATTCAAATATTCAAACAAAAACAATTCTTCGAATCGAAGAAAATATGTGTAAACGGCTACAACATTTCCACATTTTGGATGGACATTTCCACGTTGGGTGATCAAGCCAATCAAAGCAAGCCAATCTCTTCTGATCTAAAACATCTGTACAAGAAAGGAGAACCCAACTTACACAAACACTGCCGCCAGATCTTAACATGAGAGAGATTCTCGATCTCAAATCTAACCCCAGGTATCCACATTCCACATATCAAAAGTTGACCAAGTGCATAATTATCCTTAGTTTTGTCCTCTTAATCTGAAAATCCCGTTTTACTAATATACTCAGTAGCTCAGTAGTTAGGTACTTAGTTATAGTTAGCTAAGGTCGGTGTATTTCGCCAAGCAGTATGAAATTAGCATTAATAGTATCAGTCGTTTAGTGCCAAGCTACTTTCACTTCCTCATTTGATCCGATTATACTCGCTGCCAGGGACAGATATGATGAATTTAGCTATATATATAATAGTAGATCTGTCATATGACAGGTTTCAGCAGAACCTTCTCCAGCTTTCTCGATCTTGGGCATCATTCTTCATTTGCTTAGTTGTTTAATACCATACAGTACAGTAAGTATAATAACACTAAAAGAGTAGACCAAAGTCGATCAACATCGATTGGAACCCATTAGGTATAAATTAGGTAAGATCAAAGGATTTTAGTGGAATGAAAACAAAAATTTATAATCTGGACGTCTTCCATTAAAGTTTACGTCGATTGCCGATCTACCAAAAGTCGTGTCCCGTCGTAAAGGGACTTTTCAGTCCTATGTCGGCAGTATAAACAAACAAAAATGATCTATCCAAAAACAACAAAAAAGATCCAAAAACAAACAAAAATTTGTACTCGTTTTTCGATTGCAAATATTTCAACGGGTTACATTCTGGTGTTCTCGTGTTGACCCAGCACCTAAATGGGAATTAAACAAACTAGTTTATAATAAATTCTATGATAATCTATCGTAGGGGAAAAGTATAAACAAACAAAAATGATCCCCCCGGTAAATATATTATCGCTCTAAATAATAACTCACGATAAATCCAGATAGATGAGTGACTGGAGGAAGAGCACCGAATCCGGAACAGATTTGATGTTGTTGTGGTGACATGACAATCGCTCCAGTGACCAGAAGTTGGTGATCTCAAGCGGTAGCTCGATAAACCTGTTTTTTGATAAATCTGAAATCAGATCAAAGGAAAGAAAGGTTAGGAAGGTTTTTTTTTAAACATAAATCTGAAATTATCTCCTAACCTAAATGAAAGAAGTTATGAAATAGGTAACTACAAAACTTATTACCTTTATATAATTTAGCTATCGGACCAATATGTGAGGATTGGTAAATATGAGTAGAGTGAATAGTGGTTCAGGGAACTATAGAAAACAGGGGGTTTTATCCTCCATTCGGCGGCAAGCTACTTGCCGCCTCCTAGCTTGCCGCCTCCTCACACCGTGTTGAACACTTTTGGGAACTTTTCATTAATACGACAAAAATTATTAAGAATAATAATCGCAAAGGAGACAGACAGACAAAATGCAAAATCCATGGAAAAGTTTGACCTCAATTCGTTCTGTCAACGAGCAGGTTCGCAAGAAATGACCCGACTTTCAATAAATTGATTGATTAACAAATCAACGGGCAAAACCCATGTGCATTTGTAAATAGCCCATTTGGGACTATATTCGTCATTTCGCTTTGGCAACGACTATTTCGCCCGTATAGCTTACAATATCGTTATCAGTATCGTCATGGTGACTTATCGTTAACTATGTTAATATGGTTAATCGCCAGTCCGTGGGAAATCAGGCACGGTGGTAATTTCGCCTTTGTTTTGGCAATTTGCCAGTTTAAATACTTTAATTTAAACTGGAAAACTGCTGTTCGCGGGTTCGATCCCCACCCGGGGCGGATTTTATCCTGAAGAGATAGGGTTCGCTCTCCGAAGGCTGGATTTCTATCTTGTGTCCGTTGTTCCTTCTCTTCCTGTGTTCCTTCTCTTTTCACTTTCAGGACGGTAAGATTTCAGCAGTTACATCAGCTTAGGATAAAATTCGCCCTGGGTGGGAATCGAACCCTCGAACTAGCGCTTGAAAAATACCTTCCGAGCTAACTGGGCTGGCGAATAGCTAGTTTATTCTGTCGAAAAAGAACAAAACTAGTTAACTTATCACGTTTATTGAGTTTATTAGGCTCGGATCAGATCAGGAATAAATAATACGAATTCCAAGGTTCATTTATCTCACATTATCCCACTGATAAGGTCCATCACTTTCAATATTGGTGTGGGATCAAATGTACAACCGATAGTGATGGGTAAATACCCGGGTACTTATTTTTGGGGTAAATACCCTGGGTATTTACCTGGGTAAATACCCAATTTTTATAAATACCCGGGTATTTTCAAGAAGCGCCTCAGTCGAATTGTGCCCGGGAAATTAAAAAAAAATCAAGTGACGATGTTTTTTGTTTATTTTTCTTCTTTTTTTTTAAATACCCGGGTATTTACCCACCCTGGGGGTGGATAAATACCCGCGCGGGTAAATACCCAATTTTTATTTACCCACCCAGTGGGTATTTACCCACGACCCATCACTAACAACCGATAACGGAAATTACGCGTTGGAATTGGGAAAAAATATGATGCAATTATACATAAATCTTAGATATGTAAAATTATATATCGATCGACGAGGTGAATCTATGTTGTCGAGACAGTGTGGAACGGTTCAGTCGACGACGTCGATCATCGACTATGTATGGACATTGGACACACCTCAACAGTTTGGGACCAAAGGAAATTTGCTCATAGAACTTTGAGCCCAATCAAACTTTGAAAGCGCTCTTTATGAAATGAGTTCTACAATGGAGCAGTTGCAAATGGGTAAAAATTATAAATAAATGGTCGATTCCTATGAAAAATGTTGGGCAAAATCGAAATCTGAGGTCAAAACTCCAAAAAAGTAACTTTAAAAGGTCGAAAATTTAATTTTTAATTGCCGTTCTAATAAAAAAGTTCGAAGAGTTGTGACGTCAGATTTCACGTCAAAATGCGCAGAAACGCTTGCGCACAAACAAACGAAGCGGGAGTCATGAATTTTGACGTCATCGCGTACGGGAGCGTATGCCGTGACTTTAAAGTTCACGATTTACCGGTATTTTTTAAATCGATTTATCTCCGTATCTAGAAGTCCTAGAAGAAAAAGAAAAATTCCGTTGGTCCTCATTTTTCCTGCTCTATGACTTAGGAACATCACCCAAGTAAGCGCAACTGATCTATTCAGTAAACCACCAATCTATTTCTAGTTTCTAGTATTCTAATGCTAAAAAGAGCACAGGGCTCTCAGTTAATTGGGGTTTGTAGTCGTTGCTTTACTCTACCGGCTCGATGCTCAATGTGCTATGCTCTTCGCTCCACTCTGCTCTTAGCCTAGACCAGCATTGAGATTAGACCTTAAAGTTTCCCAGGTCGTCCTTCCTTCTTATCTAGAATTTCTCATTAAAATAGAACGAACACGGAACATGGTAGTTCACACCACATAACTATGTATTTCTCCATCACGTTACTGATAACAAGTTCATTGATGCAATGAATCAATGTTGTCCTCCATACACTTTTACTGATAAGTGATGAAAATAACAGTGTTAAAACACTTGTAAAACCTCAATAACAATTTTCCTGATAACAAAATACTCATTTGAATTTGTTATAAGACAATATAAATATTATTGAACCTGCAACGACTGTTAATAATTCTTGGACTGCAGGTGTACTTTTGATTGCTATACTTAGGTATTTTATGAAATAATTACTAATGACCTTGCATTCTTTCAAGCTTAAAAATGTGCTATGCTCTTCGCTCCACTCTGCTCTTAGCTTAGACCAGCATTGTGATTAGAGCTTAGTTTCCCAGGTCGTCCTTCCTTCTTATCTAGAATTTCACATTTAAATAGAACGAACAACACGGAACATGGTATTTCACACCACATAACTATGTATTTCTCCATCACGTTACTGATAAGAAGTTCATTGATGCAATGAATTAATGTTGTCCTCCATACACTTTAACTGATAAGTGATGAAAATAACAGTGTTAAAACACTTGTAAAACCTGAATAACAATTTTCCTGATAACGAAATACTCATTTGAATTTGTTAAAAGACAATATGAATATTGTTAAACCTGCAACGACTGTTAATAGTTCTTGGACTGCAGGTGTACTTTTGATTGCTATACTTAGGTATTTTATGAAATAATTACTAATGACCTTGCATTCTTTCAAGCTTAAAAATTATGTATTTGGGTTCTGTCTTCTGCACCTTTGTCTCCACATATTTTCGTTATTAGTAAAAAGTGTTTTTTAGATAGGTATTGTTCTTTATATTAAAATATTTTGTCCTCAATAAGAGGTGTACTCACAAGTTCTGTAGTCTCAGAACTCAGAATGTAGGTAGGTACAGCTATTGTTTTTTTTTTTTTTTTTTTTTTTGCAACAATGCATATTTTTTTGCTGTCACATTGATCTGGACACACTATAGGTTCGACTCTAATTTCAGCTATATCGATATTAATACCTACGAGTAAGTATATACTTACATTTACCTACATAATGATTAAAACAAAGCAGACTTAAATGCACACACTTGAAACGGGGCCTCGCCTTTTCTTTGTGTAAATATCTAATCGTATGTATTCGAAACAGTCTTCGAGCATGATAAAAAGTCTAAGTAGGTAGATAGAGATAGGTAGATGATACCTACTGATTTAAAAAAAAAAAATGAGTAGGTAGGTATGAATATGAGTGACGTTAAAGTTCATAGCTACAACGTTGAAGTCTCGTGCCTTTTATAGTTCTCTATTCATCAGCTATGCACTAGTTGTTTCATGAATAATACTGATGAGTTTATAAATAGATGAGATAGATAGTTAGATACGTAGGTACATTGGTATAAATGTATTATACCATTGGTATAAATGTATAAAAGAAGGTGACTTCTTGCATATCACCTATGCGTGTTCCTATAGTTTTAGCTGTTTTAGTTGAAATTGTAGTTTCACAGTTAAGCATGTATATCGGTTCGTGTAAAAATACAGAGCATAGTAAATGATATCTGAACTGAAGAGATTATTGCCAGGTACGTCAAGCTGTCAAGTGCAGCTAGCCCTTTCAAGATGCACTCAACCTCATGAGGACAATTGGTCGGGGTTCTAATTTAGAACCCAGCACCTTCGGGTTGAGAGTCAGTGCTCTTGACCACTCGGTCATGGCGATATAGGTACCTATGTAGGAAAGTGTTCAATAATATGAATCTTATTCTGTTTCATGTTTGGTATTATGGACTTGTAAATCTAGTACGCAACTAGTACTACAGTACGCAAGTAGTATACACGGGATACTGGATGGTCTTGTAGTCCCGCTGCAACACATGGTCTCAATCTCTATTAGAACTGAAACTGAAGGCCCATGATCCACTTAATATAAATGTCAGGAGGTTAATGCAATTTGGACGAAACAACACATTTACAGTAGAATAGAATATACACACCTTGTTTATCCTGATCGAATGAGACTAAAAAGTCCCTTTACCCCAGCAGTCTAAACAAGGTCTCGTGTATTTTATGGGCTTAGTTGTTTAATACCATACAGTACAGTAAGTATAATAACACTAAAAGAGTAGACCAAAGTCGATCAACATCGATTGGAACCCATTAGGTATAAATTAGGTAAGATCAAAGGATTTTAGTGGAATGAAAACAAAAATTTATAATCTGGACGTCTTCCATTAAAGTTTACGTCGATTGCCGATCTACCAAAAGTCGTGTCCCGTCGTAAAGGGACTTTTCAGTCCTAGGTATGTCGGCAGTATATTTTTTTTTTTTTATTATTATTATTATTATTATTATTATTTTTTATTTAATTGTTTATTATGCGGTTTTAAAACATTAGGCACAATTTACAAATGTAGTATAATATAAAGTGAACAAAAAATACAATAGGCTACGCTTCCAATATGCGATGGGCCTATAGACTTAACTTCAACTTCCATTATCATCTTCTTTTTATCTTGAAACTTGTAGATAAATAAGGTATCCACACCTACGTATAGGCTGTTTTGTAGTTCCCTAAAATAAAGTTATACAGATGAATTAAAAATAATAAACCCCACCCGTGCTTAGCCACATTGGGTTTATAATACTTACTATGTTAAAAAACGAACAATTGATTAGCATAGAAAAAATTCAATTTATTAATCTTCGTACATTTTATGTTTGTCATTTTGCTTGTTCAATTGGTTATTCATCATGTTTTGTAATTATTGTTAAATAAAAGTAATATTATTACCATTACCATTACAGTATTACATGCACAGACTTCAGTCTCATTTGATAGCCTATAGGTGTGAAATGGACTTGACACAGAAATGTGTCAGCGCCCACTCAAACATCTACTCGTTATTTTTCTGTGTTTGTTACTATTTTAAATCTTGAAGATCTTGTAATCATCAGTCTGCTCTTTGTTCTAATATGTAGGTAGGTAGGTACATAAAAAAGAAGAGAAAGAAAAAGAAAATGAAAGTAGAGGAAGAAGAAACAGAAGAAGAAGAAGAAGAAGAAGAAGAAGAAGAAGAAGAAGAAGAAGAAGAAAAGGAAAGTAAAAATGTAAGCAACACTTGTAAAATAAAACAATAAAAAAATGTAACAACTCTTGAAAAATAGAACAAGCACAACAAAAAAAGCTGTAATGTGTAATAATGATGAATCATGATACTTTTGTTCGTGCTATTTTCTGTGCATACGAGCTGGGTGTGCCCTTAATTAGCTAATTTAATTAGCTACTTAATTAGTTAATTACTTAGCTTATTTTGCTCTTGATTATAATAATCTAATCTAATCAATAAGATAAAGAAAGTTATCTAAAGAACCTCTCTAAAGACAATGGACTTTGGTGGTCCATTTTTTTGAACTCCCTACACCTATAGGCTATAGGGAAGGAAGTTGACGAGTGAGTTACTTACATGTATTGGGATCTGACTCGTTGACTGAGTAGTTCACTGAAAGGAGTGTTTCTTTTTTTATAACTCACACAATCTTAACATTCTTTAAGCTGTGTCCACTACTGTCCACAGTAATCCACACATAGTCGACGGTCGATTGACGTCGCGTCGACCGAAACCGTGCATTGCCTCGACCACAGATTCACCTCTTCAAGTCTTCACCTCGTCCATCGATGGTGTGTAGGTAGACACAGCTTAACCTTAACACATCTAGACATTTCTAATCGAAAGTATATACACGTACATATTTGTCTACATTTTCTTTCATTTATTATTAAATATGTTTATATTAGACATCCTAGGTTATAAAGTTATGAAATAGGTAACTACAAAACTTATTACCTTTCTATGATATCAATGTTCACAGAAGTACTCAAGTATACTTTCAACTTCAAGTTCAAGAACACAAAAACAAAACACAATCATAAAAACTTGATGTGGACCTAATTGAGGCATTGTTCTTCAAGAACCAGTTCTGTCAGTGGGGGGTTCCACAGGGTTGTGTTATTGCCCCAAGACTTTTAGGATTTTGTATATTCTACAGGAGTTTTTTTATGATAATTTAAGAGCACATCAGAGGGAACTGTGCACTGTATAACAACGGAGTTCGTATTGTCCCGAAATCGAGAAGAAGACAGGATAGGAGTAAGCCAGTCGTTCCGAGAACGAACCTTATCTGTTTAGGATAAAGTTCTCCCCGGGCGGAATAGAACCGAGTTCGTTCATAGTTTACAGTTGCTGCAGCGATTGTTCTAGCTACACCACTACTACTTGCAAGTTACAAGTGCACTCGGCACCAGTTTACTCACCGTATCATATGAATGATGATCATGGTGAAGCTAAAACCAGTGAGACGAAGGTTTTCAATCAATGGTGTGAATGTGCAGACAAGTATAACTCGATGCACAGAAATACATAGGTCTGTACATCATACACATCCATAGTAAGAGTGAAACAACCAATAAAATTTATTGAAGGACTGGACTGCCCTATGTTTTGGTTGTATATATATATTGTACCTTCATAGAGATTTTTTGCTAAATGTACAAAAATAACCTCATAGATGGGAAAACACTTTTTAGTTTGAAAGACAAAAAGAAACCCTGAACTTTTGAATTAATGCTTGCAAACTTACTATCAACCAATCAGTTTTAACATAGACTGATTGATGCATTTATTGAGGACATACTATTTCATGTCCTACGACCTGATGTTTGTGAAAAAGAACTACCCTTTCTCCATATCATTTTAGTTTTGTCCACATGTGAAATTCATTCTGTATGACTAATGGCTAGTCTTTTTCAAAATATGCAGAACAAATATGAATAAGACAAGACAAAGAGTACTATTAGCCAAGAACATATTGTGGGGTGGGTGGAAGATAATTATAATCAGCCCATATACAGCAAAGTGAGAACATAATAACAATAATAAACGAGCACATAAGTACAAACAAAATAATCAAAGTAATGTACTTACACTGACTAGATATGTACATTATGTTATTATATTTCATGCCACATAAACAAATATTGTAGTAAACAAATTGAATTGGAATAAAAAATAATAATAATTGAATTGAATCAATCTCGTTTTTTTACAACTCAATTCTGATTCATTCAACACTCCTACACACATTACAAATACAAGTATTGTATTACAATCTCAATCGACATCTGTGTACACAATTTGTTCAGAATTTTGATTGCATTCTTGTGTGTTTAATGTGAATTACTGTGCAACTTGATTTTCTACTGGAATCACCACGTGCTTTATTTACTCACAGACTCACACATGTGTTACGCAGTCTACATTCCATGGTGTCTCAATCACATTTGTTGTATTGTTGTTTAATATCATCGGAACTATTATGGAATATTAGCAACAGTTTGTTCGACAAAGTTAGTTCTTTAAATTTTAAATTGTTCTCAGACTTCTGTTGGATTTCATTTTATTGGGGTAATTTTGGCAATAGTTTGTTCACCCAAACTTGCACTGTGGCTATCAAATGGGATAGTTTTAGCATCAATTTATTGACGAAAACCTGAACTATTGCTAGTTATTTGTTATCACATTTCAACGTATTGCCTTATTGAGACAGTTTTAGCAATATTTGTTAAACAAGTTTTGTTCAAATATACACAGAAAAGTCCATACTTATTTTATACTTTTATTTTACTGTTATTAATATATTGCATTGCATCATTATTATAAAATCAATTGCTTCCTTGCATTTGATCATTTCTATAAATACATCCGATTAAAGTCTCTATTATTTTATTCAATGCCTAATATTCCTATATCAGAATATTCAGTATGCATTACTTGGCCCATCAGTATGTAATGCTTTGTTTGTTGCATTGATTTCATTTGAACATTTCTATTTTATCTTGAAGTCCAGGGTATGGTCTATGGTCAGCTCAGATGATTGAGACGTGAGATCATCGCTATTATAATATGAGATAAACACATGGTCAATCTATTTCTCTATGACATAATGTTACTTAATATTTTATTCCCTTCATGTTCAAATCTTATTGGCTTGTTAGTGGATGTGTCAAATTTTACGCGAAGTGTGGACCAAAAGATGGTTCACCAATCCTCCTGATTGCCTCTACAATAGTTTTCACTCAGCATTCAGAAATTAATGACAGTTCTCCAGAGGGTATTAGGTATTTAGCACAAGCAGAATAATTAATAAATTACTAAATTTACATTACTGAGTATGTGCGAAAAAATTTAGTTTCTAGTGCATTTTTGAGGAAATAGGTAACTCGGGCGATAACCTCATTCAGTTGGTTATCTTCCAAAAGTGAGTTAGTGAGTACATCTCAGCTTATAATTTGTTTTATTTTTTTATTTTTATTATTTTTTTTGTCAATCTCAGGGTGACAGGGTTGACCTGTGAGAATATTTGAAAATTTTCTTGCTCAAAAATCTGCACATCCAAACACATTCTTGACTATGCCTATTCCAAGTAGCAAATTTGGTACAGTGGGGAAGAAAATAGGTAAACAAATTACAATAGTGCATATCATTGTTCTAATTTCAAGTTAAATTCCAAATTCGAACAGGAATCTGCGGAACACTGAATTCCTCACACACCTACCAACACATTTATGGTATCCTACATACATACGTAGCACACAAAAAATTCCCCGCATATCCTGAAATACCTCTAAATTACGGTCAAAAAGGGGGGACGGTAACAGTATTTGTGTTAAAAATAAAAACTTCACACATTTTTTCAGTATTGAACAAGAATTTGTCGTTTGGTCCCTGGAGTGGGACATCTAGGAGTTATTTTTAGAATGTGTGGTTTGTGTGTGTTTTTTTTCTGTAAATTTGCCGTGCAGTTTGACACTTCGCATGCAAAGTCATGTGGCAGAAATCCGTGCTATGCCGAGGAATTATAGCAAATTAAATGATTTATGAGTTTATGAGCCAAATCGAAGCAAATCTAGTGAGGACTTTTTTCTTTCAAAATAAATACTCGAATTTCGGTTAAATGTTTTGGTCAAAATTTCATTCAAACGGTTAGGTGTCCGGTTGAAACACCGATAAAATTCTAAATCGTCAAGTTAAAACTTGGATTTTACTTCGTTCAATAATGAGATGGTCCAAGTGGAATTCAAAGAATACAAAACTTGTATCTCCAATGAATAGGATATTAGGAAGGTAAGTAGGTGCCTATTGCCTAATTCATAGCAATTATGTACCTAGTAATTTTGTACCTTAGAACTATTTTGTAACTTGTTAAATAACATTTACTTCCTGATGTAGTTAATTCTTACACCGTTTTATTTTGTTCTATTGTTTGGATTAATTTTGACCCATAGTCACTTCCTAAAGTCTAGTCAGTTGTGTTCTTGTGTTGATTCATTGCGTACAGCAGACAGATCCACATTCTCACGCAATTTATTAATCCTCACGCAACGTTGATCAGAAGAATAGTCTGTGAAATTCTTGATCAGACCGGAACAACCTGACTCGGTGGCGTAGTGGTTAGGAAGCTCGCCTGGTAAACAGGAGAGCGCGGGTTTGATCCCAGCCAAGGTATGGAATTTCAACTTCATTTATTTGAGAAAATTGACCACATAATAATGGAGCTCTAAGGACCGTAGACACACGACTTTAAGTAGGGCTTAGTCGCCTGCAATACCAAACCTATGAAAAAAATCTGGTGTGAACATCACACGACTTTCCTTATCCTACTATTGAATGATGCTTATTTGAGTGTTCTTTTACCCTAATTTTTACAATATCTCTAACCGTTTTGTTGCTATAGCTGAAAACCGCCAAAAAAACGGTCGAAATCTGTCCAAATGCGGTCAAAATACCGCCAAGCGTAGCAACCATCTCAACCAAACGTTTTGTGTTGCATCCTTGTTACATTTGTGAACTACATACCAAATTTCAAGTCTCTAGCTTATACCGTGCCGGCCGGGATGGGCTGGTCTTGTTGGGATTGCTGAGTGTCAGGGGGGCGTGAATTGCTCTGGAGCAATTCGATGCCAGCACAGCATCAGGATGTTTGTGCCTCATATGGCTTGTCAGTCCGGATTTGCTTCTACACTGAAGGTTACGGATTGTGCAGTGTATGACGGTTGATCTTGTTGTCTCTTTTGTTGGAGGTTACCTGGTTTTGTGAACTTGGGTTAAATGGGAGTTGACGTATTGCCTCCCCCTTCTGCCATCACGCTTGAAATCACACAGAGGACATTTCCAAGAGTAGGTGTCTTCTTCCTCGTGTCTCTGAGTTCTTCTTTCTGTTCTTTGTTCCAGGTTTTGTTGGTGTCTGTAGTGTCTCTTGTATACAACCTTGTATACAACCTGTATACAAGAGACAATACAAACAATTCGTATCGCTTTTCGAAAGAGAAAATTTATACTGTATAAATAATAATAACGTACAAGGTAGAAGGTAATACCTGGGTTGAATTCGAGAAAGAGTAAGTAAATACTTATGAGAGCTGAGATGGGAAATGAAAGTAGGTAAATATTGTACAGAGTGTACCAGAAATCCGTACACATTCAGATCAGAGACGATCTTATGATTAACTTTTGATAGGCAGATTTCTCGCAAAATACCATCAGCTACAATACTCCAAGGCGAAATAGCCGCAAAAAACAAAGAGGAATACGAAGAGGAAAACCAAAACTCGCCCACCCGGGACGAACTTCATTCTAAACACATAAGGTTCGTTCTCGGAACGGCTGGCTTTCTCCCATCCTGTCCTCCTTCTCTCTGCGATTTCGGGACGATAAAACCTCCATTGTTACAGGTGACAGTTCCCTCTATCAAACCTCTTCGGGGGAAAAATTGATTTTTTACCTAGTTTGTTTTCATGCATTTGGTTTAGGCCTCTTTGCTCCTCCACGGACGATTCCGGACCTACCCTGTCAGTACTAGGTAAATGTTTCATGTCTCACAAATGTATAACCTAACTACTATATACCTGTATAACCTACTATGTATAGGTACCTATGTACTATGTAGTTATGTACTATGCTATGTGGTACTATGTATTACCTACTTATTCTAACCAGGAATAGAAAATGGAAAAAAAGGAGCGAGGTAAAAAGAGTGAAAAAATGTCTTTCTATTCGGTGTAGAATGAACGAATAATAGGGGGAAAAAGGGTAAGTAAATAGGTAAGCTCAGTACCTACTTTACATACCGAGTAGAAATACTAGGATCAGTACCTACTTTACATACCGAGTAGAAATACTAGGAATAGGTATGTCAAATGAAGAGGACGCGAGAAAAAGGATGAGCTCGCAAAGCCCTAAGGACAACATGGAGGAGAGAAAAACCCCATCATGCATTCCAAACAATATTTAGGATCCAGATGTAAAATTTGACCTTATTTCTTTGAAAATTGGCAAAAAAAATCTGGTGTGAACATCACACGACTTTCCTTATCCTATTGAATGATGCTTATTTGGGTGTTCTGTTGTAATTTACAATATCTCTAACCGTTTAGTCGATATAGCTGAAAACCGCCAAAAAGCGGTCGAAACCCACCCAAAAGCGGTCAAAATACCGCGATTTTTTCTCCTAAATTAGAAAGGAGAGAGAAAGAAAGAGAGAGAGAGAGGAAGAGACTTTTTTGATGTTTGGTGTGGAAAACGGAATGATGGACATTGTAGGTATTTTCAATAAAGAGTAATAAGAGAAAAGGAGAAAGAGAACTAGGGGGAGGAGGAGAAGAAAAGGAGGGGTGGGGTGAATCGAAAAATGTTCAATTTGGATTTTTTTCAATTTTTGAAAAGAAAAAAAAAAAATCCATTTTGTTTTTCTTTCTTCTTTTTTCTTTTCTTCAAATTCAAGAGATCATCAATTCATTACTCTTGCCAATGAGTGAATGAATGATTCATTCATTCATCTCTCTTATCAGCGAGTGATAATAAATATGGCAAAAGCGATGTATTTATGACTTACGTCTAATATGAGGCAAAAGTCTGAATTTTTTTACCAGGTTTAGGTACCTTCATCAGTTGAATATTTCTTAAGAAACGTTGTGTTTTTTCGTGTTTGAATACTTCATTTTGTTTGTTATCATTTGTTTACTTATTGTATATTTCTGTAGGTAAATAAAGTTATATTTCAGTCAATAAAGTTTGGCCAAATTGTTTTAATAATAATAAAGCGGTCAAACTTTCTTGACTTGGCGGGGCGGAGCGCTACCGCGCTCCTTAATACAGAGGGGGAGGAGGAGAAGAAAAGGAGGGGTGGGGTGAATCGAAAATTGTTCAATTTGAATTTTTTCAATTTTTGAAGAGAAAAAAAAATCCTTTTTGTTTTTCTTTTTTCTTTCTTCTTCTTTCTTTTCTTCAAATTCAAGAGATCATCAATTCATTGCTCTTGCCAATGAGTGAATGAATGATTCATTGATTCATCTCACTTATCAGCGAGTGATAATAAACATGGCAAAAGCGATGTATTTATTACCTACGTCTAATCTGAGGCAAAAGTCTGAATTTTTTTCACGAGGTTCAGGTACCTTCATCAGTGAATATGTATTTCCTAAGAAACGCTGTGTTTTTTGTGTTTACTTTATTTTGTTTGTTATCATTTGTTGTAATATATTTCTGAAGGTAAATAAAGTTATATTTCAGTCAACAAAGTTTGGCCAAATTGTTTAATAATAATAAATACTCGTACATTTAATTCTGAATAAATTAATACCTAACAGTGTATGACTTCCGTCTCCCAATTTTCCAGGAGACGAGATTTTTCTTTATTGTATAGCGTAGCCTAACCCATAACCACAACCTGAGCCTTAGCACTTACGATATTTTTCTTTTTAGGAATAATCAATAATGCTACTGTCAAAAAGTATATTAGTCTGTGACACAATGTCAAGTTGCTTGAACTTGTCCCTAGTTCTGTGTGTACTTGTATTTAGCGGCTATGCTTTGGCTCGACCAAATGTTTTGGATAGACCTACCACCAGGAAGAAATTGTCAGACTATGATTTGTCCAACGGAGAAAAGATGGAAGGTCTGCAAGGCGCTTTAGATTTCGTGGAAAATGAATCTAAGTAAGTAAAATCGAGATTCGAGACTTCAGCTCCCATCATATAGTCATTGTACTCGCCTTGTAGGCGGGAGACCCCGGGTTCGATTCCCGGCGAAGTCAAAAAATTTGTACGTGACTGGTAGCTATGTAATATGACTGCGCATATGGCGACCAGTGCCAGCATGTAAACATTGAGTTTTAAGGCGTGTCCACACTTGGTCGATCGACGACTATGTTTGAACTTGGACACATCTTTAGCTTAAGGATTATTGAGATATTTGGAAAGTCCTACAATGCTGCACTGAGCACCAAATATTGCGACATACCTACTAACGCAAAGAATTGGCATTTATTTCTTATTATTATTATTTTGAGGAATCGACCAAGAATTGTGACATACTAACACAGAAATTGCATTTATTATTATTATTTTTTGAGAAATTGACCACATAATAATTTAGCTCTAAAGAGTTTAAGGATTAGGTGGCAGAGAACGCCTAGTGGTTGCCTTTCACTCAAGAGTCCATTTATTTCTATTTTATTATTATTATTATTATTATTATTATTATTATTATTATTATTATTATTATTATATAAAAAGAGCATATGAACGCTCAATTAGCTTCGATCATGTTATTTAGCCTGGAGCCAAAAGATGAAAAATAATGTTTTGTTTTGATAAAATGCTAGTGAAAAATCTAGGCTCTCAATTTTTCGCTGCAAAATGCTCATTGCAGCGTAAAAATAACATTGCAAAAAAAAAAAAAAAAGTCAAGGTTAAGGGTTATGTGGTAGAGAACGCCTGAGGTTGCCTTCCACTCAAGAGTCTATTATTATTATAAAAAAAAGGATATGAACGCTCAATTAGCTTCGATCATGGTATTTAGCCTGGAGCCAAAAGATGAAAAATAATGTATTGTTTTGATAAAATGCTACTGAAAAATCTAGGCTCTCAATTTTTCGCTGCAAAATGCTCATTGCAGCGTAAAAATAACATTGCAAAAAAAAATGTTAAAGTCAAGGTGGCAACAGGGCGGCTTAATGGTAGCAAAAACCGCTACAACTAAAGTAGCGAAAACCGCTCAATTAAAAAAGCGGTCGAAACTCAGAGCAAAGCTATATGTATATGAAATCCCTTGGTTTCATCACAAGAAACTCCAAATTAAGATTTCAGAAATCCTGACACATTTAAAACATTGTATTTTACCTTTGTCCGACCAATAATTGAATATGCTTCAACTGTCTGGTCTCCTTTTTACGAAGCAGATAAAAAATTGATCGAAGCAGTACAGCGTGAATTTTTGAGATCCCTAGCTTTTGAACAAGGACAAATAATTTTAAATCATGAATACTCAGAAATACCAAGTTCTAATAATAATGACAATATTAGAAACTAGAAGAAAGATATACGACATTTTGGTGACCGAGAGCCGCACTCATTTTTACATGGTTTTGCTTAACTTGAGATCTCTGCTGTTTTTTTTTTTTTTTTGGGGGGGGGGGGGTCTGAAGCAGTACAGCGTAAATTTTTGAGAACCCTATAGCTTTTAAACAAGGACAAAGGATTTTAAATCATGATTACTCAGAAATACTATAAGTTCTAATAATAATATGACAACATTAGAAACTAGAAGAAAGATATACGACATTTTGGTGACCAAGAGCCTCACTCATTTTCACATGGTTTTGCTTAACTTAAGGTCTCTGTTGTTTTTTTTTTTTTTTTTTTTTTTTTGGGGGGGGGTTCTAGCTCTTACCGTTCTCGAGATATTTTGTTTACAGACAGACACACGGACCAATGGCTGAAACTTTAGATTTAGGCTCTAGGGACCTCAAAACGTGTTTTGACACTAAAAACTGACCATCGAAAATTTGACCCGATTACATTACTTTCCTTCCTATAGGATAAGGAAAGTAAAAAGAGAGTTTCTATCATTTTCATAGGTTTAGTTTTTTAGGGGACTACGCCTCCAATGTGCTATGGAGCTATGGGTCTAAGGGTTGGGTGGTAGAGGACGCCTCACCTCGTGGTTAAAACGTAGACCTCATTCCATTCGTTCAATTATGCATTGAGTTAATCATGGAGACATGCGTATGAAACACTCCAGTTTTATTGTCCCTTGGAGAATTCTTGAACCACGTCAAAATAATCAAACTACAAAACCCTTCTTTTAATACACAGAGGTACATGGTAATACAATAGGTACACAGTCGATTATCTTTTATTCAATGAAGATTCTACCCTCCCTTGTACCTACCCTAGAGGGAGCTAGGCAGGGCTGGTGACAAGGGGGGTTCATGCGGTCCTATTCGCCCTCGGCTCGGGCTCCACAAGAGGGGGGGGGGGGGGGACCAGAATTACCCCCCCCCCCTTGAAAAAAAAAGAGAAACTGCAATGGGAATTTCGTCAGCTGTCCACTTGATGGCTAAGGGTTAGAGATAGAGATCTCATCAGAGATCAGACTCCATACTTTACACTTACACATTTATTAATTTTTTGCTACATGGTTAATGGTTAGTTTCTGTGGGTTTAGACAGATCTCATATGGGAAGAAATAACAAGAGTTAGAAAGTAATTAATATTTTCTCTTTGTTTATTCCCCACATTGGCTTTGTCTGTCATTGAATGTGGTATGTGGTAAGGAAGAGCTTAATACAGATATGTATCTTTCGCGGAAATTGGTCTGAGTACGTACGATTGGCTAGCACATTGGATTAAGATTTGTAACTGGAGGGACTTTGGTTCGATACCTAGTGTAACAACATGAAAAAGTTTGAAACATGAACGAGTGCGTTAAAAAGTCCCCTAACAAATTAATTTCATTCTAATGGCCCGTACCACATTGAAAGCGTAGTCGCCTGAAAAATCAGACCTATGAAAATGATAGAGATCATAGGTTTGTAGTTTCTGGCGACTACACGCTTCTAAAGGTAGAAACACACTACCATGTACCATCAACGTCATATGAAGTTATGAGGAGTCAGAAAAATGTAATTCAAACTTTAAACTTCAATGTTTTCCTATACTATTGTAGGTAATCTCGCTCATGACAGACACACTACGGGCCTAAAGGGTTCTTCTACTTAGATCAGTGGTTCTCAAACTGTGCTCCGCGATGAGCTTTCAGGTGCTCCGCGAAGATCTTCCAGGTACTCCGCATAGTTTCATTTTTCTTACCGCATTTAAAAAAAAAAAAAAAAAAATCGCACGAATATGTTTAGTCAAATGGGAACTATTGGAACAAGCCGTACGGACCGGTACGCTAATGAACATTTCCGAATCATTCCGAATTATTTTTAAAAATTCCTAAAAGGTTTGGGGGGGGGTGCTCCGTAGAGTTTACAGCAGTTGCTTGGTGCTCCGCGGCCAAAAAAAGTTTGAGAACCACTGACTTAGATGATACCAATAGAGTCACTTGGATAGTCCGTTTACTCAGAAACGAGAAGAAGACCCATGAGAAACTATTTCTCCTGATGTTATGTTAGGTATGTTGGTTTGCTTGCCAAACACCAGTACCCGGTAATCCTTGGCGTTAATCTCATCAGATGAAGATGGGTTAGACCCCCCCCCTGAGGCACAAACATCCTCTTCAATACCAATGGCCTCTTCTAACTCCACTACATTGCGTTCTAGTTCTCTCTTTGATTTCGGGACGATAACACCCGTATTTAAGAACGAAAATTCTCGGTCTCAGATCAGTCTTAAACAAATTTTGGCCAATCAGATGTTTGGAATTGATTCTTGAGCACTTCTTGAGAGCCAGCATTTTGTTCATAAATATGGGTGTAAGACTTCAACAGTGTTACAGTTCCTTCGCCAGTCTAGTTAGCTTAGTTGGTAGTGCGTCTGCCTTGTAAGCGCTAGGCCGCGGGTTCGATTCCCGCCCGGGGCGGATTTTATTCTGATGAGATAATATTCGTTCTCGGAACGGCTGGCTTTCTCCTATCCTGTCTTCCTCCTCTCTTCGATTTCGGCTCCAAATTTGGTCTACGGTGGCTGTTCACCTGCTCAGACTAAAGTTGGGCATTTTTTTTTAATTTGTACCTAAGCATGTGAAAAGCCATACTTTGGCCATGTCTTAATTTTTCTTAAAATACTAATTAGGTATACCTATTGTATAAATGTACTTATTAATCTTATTGGTATTTATATACATCTGATTCGACAAAAGATGACATAGTGTAGTAGGTGGGCTAGATAGGTACCTACAACAACATAACAATAATAACCTTAAACGAACCTACAGGAAAAACTGAAAGCGATATGATAGATCCTTTTAATTATACAATACACAAGTACTTACCCTTAGTTATCACCTGGATTTTTTTGAAGACTCTATCGTACCAACAAGCCTTTCATAGAGGCCTTTCAAATTTCACAATTTGGAGAAAAATTCACTAACTAGGTATCACGAATTTCAACAAAACAACTGAACAAGCACAGTAGTAAAATCAAAAAACGAAAAAATCACCATGCAGCTCAAAGCAAAACTAACTTATCACGAATTTCAACAAAACAACTGAACAAGCACAGTAGTAAAATCAAAAAACGAAAAAATCACCATGCAGCTCAAAGCAAAACTAATTTCCTGATGCGTTCAACAAGTTACGAAAGAAACCAGACACCTCCCCTTCCTTGTGATTGGCCGAATTGAATTTGTGCCAGATATGGCACTTCGCGCATTAAAGGGTTAAAAAAAAGTCAGACCACGTTTTATTTGTTGGCTCCATCCAGTAGGTAGGTATACCAATTCCTCAAGAAGGGTAGTCGGTACCTACCTACCTAGCTAAAAAAAAAAAATAATAATCTGGTGTGAACATCACACGACTTTCCTTATCCTATTGAATGATGATTTTTTGAGTATTCTTTTACCCTAACTTTTACGATATCCTTTAACCGTTTTGTCGCTATAGCTGAAAACCGCCAAAAAACGGTCGAAATCTTTCCAAAAGCCGTCAAAATACCGCCAAGCGCAGCAACCATCTCAATCAAACATTTTGTGTTGCATCCTTGTCACATTTGTGAACTACATACTAAATTTCGCTAAAAAAAAAAAAATCTGGTGTGAACATCACACGACTTTCCTTATCCTATTGAATGATGCTTTTTTGAGTATTCTTTTACCCTAACTTTTACAATATCCTCTAACCGTTTTGTCGCTATAGCTGAAAACCGCCAAAAAACGGTCGAAATCTTTCCAAAAGCGGTCAAAATACCGCCAAGCGCAGCAACCATCTCAATCAAACATTTTGTGTTGCATCCTTGTCACATTTGTGAACTACATACCAAATTTCATTTGTTTACAGACAGACACACGGACACACAGACAGACACACACACGGACCAATGGCTGAAACTTTGGATTTAGGCTCTAGTTTTGAGCCTATTTCTAGAGCTAGAGACTTGAAATTTGGTATCCAGCTGTAAAATGTGACAAGGATGCGGCACGAAAAACCGCAAAAAAGCGGTCAAAATACCGCCAAGCGCAGCAATCATCTCAACCAAACGTTTTGTGTTGCATTCTTGTCACATTTGTGAACTACATACCAAATTTCAAGTCTCTAGCTTATAGTTCTCGAGATATTGTTAAATACACCGTCGCCAACCGTTGCACCGGTCTTAACCAAAAGTTTCGTGTCGCAATCTTGTCACATTTGAGAGCTACATACTAAATTTCCCAAAAGTTTCGTGTCGCATCCTTATCACATTTGAAAGATACATACCAAATTTCAAGTCTCTAGCTCTTATACCATTCTCGAGATATTTTGTTTACAGACAGACACACACACGGACCAATGGCTGAAACTTTGGATTTAGGCATTTTAGTTTTATTGAGGTTCTAACTTCACTGTATAACTGCCAAGATTTCTGGTGACGGGGTTTTACCCTTGGTTTGACGGGGTTTTACCCTTGGTGTGACGGGGTTTTACCCTTGGTGTGACGGGGTTTTACCCTTGGTGACGGGGTTTTACCCTTGGTGTGACGGGGTTTTACACTCTATTCGGCGAAATGCTTCCAGCCTCCTCACGATATTCTCACTCAGCCTGAGTGGGCCCCGGAAAGGCAGCACACCCAAATGGTCCGTCATACAGATGCCAAGCACGCACAACGAATTGTTTCTCACTTGACATTAAGTTGTTCCTAACTTCCATTCCAAGTTGTTCCAGACCCGAAGATGCTTAAAACATAGACGGAGCTCGTTGGCTCCAAAAATATCTTAAATCTATTAAGGAATAAGGAGTGGATGCAGTAATCTAATTTCTGGAGAGGTTGCAAGATAAAGGGGGTGGTAAATGGCTAGATAAGTCTGTTTTTAGTTCTCTTTTTAAGAGAGACAGGGAGGGAGGGAGGGGGAGAGAGAGAGAGAGAGAGAAAGAAGGAGTCTTGTAAATTGAAGGCTTTATCTGAGAAGGATCTCACTCTCCTATGTCATCTTTGAGTAAAACAGCTTTTCTAATGCGGAATGTTGTTAAGAATCAGCTCCGAAAAGAATTACGTAACTAACCTAGATCTCATCTAAACTATTCATCAATATACAGGAGTTTTTTTTTTTTTTTTTTTTTTTTTTTTTTTTTTTTTTTATCCCCCAAATACTTTTCAATTTGTAAATGTCTAGTGATTCCTAAACTGGGGTCTGCGGCCTTTCAAGGACTACGATGGCCCCTGGAAGATCACATAAAATATAGTCCAAACTTGTGTAATTGGTCTACACTCTACATAAATGAGGGAAATCGTGGCCCCTTCATTTCTACATAATTGTAATTGGCAAACACTTTTGTAGGAAACCTGGATATGCGGAAAAAAAAGGAGGAGGAGGATAAAACATAGGGTATATTGGAAAGAGAGTGGAAGAAGGAATGAAAAGGTAGAGTGGAAGAGAGAGAATGCGGAAAAAATAAACAAAAGGGGGAGACGAAAAAAAAAATCCCTCTCATCTCATTTTTACTCTTTCTCTCCCCATCGAATATCTCCCCCTCCCACTATTAGCCGGCGCTACTCACAATCAATACTAACCCCGGACAACCTTTCCTTTTCTTCTCCCCTTATTTCTTGTCCCTCTTCTCTTCATCGTCTCCTCTTTCTTTCCCTTTCATCTACGTCTACAACACTCCCCTTTTCCCTCATCTCTCTGTCACTGTACTACTCTTCTAACCCCGGACAGCTTTTCCTTCCCTCTCCCCTCTCATTCACTCTGCTCTCTCCTTCATCTGAATCTCCACCTACGCCTTCTGTGTCTTTACGTGCCCCCACTATATGTATCTCAGCCTTCTTCACCCCTTCCTATCTCCCTCTCCCTCCTTCTTCCTTATTTTTTTTTTTAATTTAAACAGATCTTAATTGTTGTTCCATAAAATGTAATTCCCCCATTCCATTTTCCCCATCCGTGGCACAAGCTTCCCCATCCGTGGCACAAGCTCTGCTTATACGGATGGGTATACCATTTACATGAAAAATGTATGTTCTGAGTTTTTTTGTCAATCAAATATAAATGGAAACTTGTTAAAAAAAAATAAATAAAATAAAATAAAAAGTTATTAAGTACCAATCAAATATATAAGACCTTGTTTAGACTTTTCAGTCCTATGCTGGTAGTATAAACAAGGTATATTCTATTCTATTCATTACCCCCCTCTATCTAGCCACCCTCGTCCTCCTTCATCTACGTCTTCACCGACCCTCTCTATATCTCGTACCCCTTCTCCATGTATATCTCCCCCGTTCGGTTCCTCTCTATCTCATCCCATGTCTCCCCCTTTACCTTTTCCATATCGCTCTTATAAGCAGACATGTGCCGCATGCCGGCGTATTACTCACAAGTATTTCCCAACACCATGCTTTTCTCCCACAGGCTTCATGTCAAAGTTTCCCTTTGTCTTCATGACAAGAGAGAATTCTTTTTCCTTCTCATTTGATTATTTCTCTTTATTTTTCGGTGGTGTAGTGGCCACCTGCCTCGGTGGTGTAGTGGTCAAGGCGCTCGCCTGGTAAACAGGAGGGCGTGGGTTCAATCCCAGCCGTTAAAGCTGTGTTACTGGGAACTTAATTTTCGTCTGTATATGTAGAGCCCCCCACCCCACCATTCTTGAATAAAACTCTTTAATGTGTCTCTTGTTTCAATACTGTCCGATGTTTGCCAACCCCTCAAAATAAGAACGCGTGTAATTTGATAAGAGAAACGTACACCTCCAAAGTCCTCTGACATATTTATGTGTTATACCTAGGTATGTGTCCTGGAAATGAAGTAACCCAATAAACTTGAGGTGTCATGTAGAGAGTCCATTTCAAATTGGAAACAAAGTTTCGAAAATTTGCTTCCTCTTTGTGGTGCAAAAAAAAGGTAAAAAAAAGTAAAGACGCAAACCTACTAATCACTATACTTAGTTTCTGGAACTTTTTTTAAGACTTAGAAAAGGCACAAGAAATATCATCAAAGCCTTGGAAAACCCCGGCAGTTAAGTTTTACCGTTTGAGCAGGAAGGGTTTTCAGTCGCTATCTATCAGCATGACTTTGTGTCATGCACGGCACTGGCTCGCGACACGGTGTTAATGTCCAGACTGTCATGCGTGCGCACCTTTAGTTTATTTCAGAAGAATAAGAAAGTAGTTTTGATGGCATGCCAAATCATGAAGCATGTCACACGTCAATTAACCATCACAACACACCACAACATTCCAATGTTCCGAGGTAAATCCAATATCCAAAGAATAAATACTGCGAGTAATTAATTCCTTGACGGTCGCGGAATTGGAACCCGGGACCTCCTACGGCGATGACCGATGGTGCACAGAGGCCTTATGTCACCACCAATTAAAATGCAAGGTTCCCAGCGGAATTTGAACTTGGCTTGAATACAAATGTGCACATTGCTTCAGTAAGTACGTGTATTTTGGGATTCGGATCTGAGGCCATTAAATAATTTCCAATGGAGCAGGAGAAGGAGGCGAAGGAAGGAGAAGAGGAAGAGAAGAAGGAAGGAGAGGAGAAAGAGAAGGATGAAAAGGAAGGAAGAGAGGATAAAGAGAAGGAGAAGGAGGAGAAGAAGAGATGGAGGAGGAAGAGGAGGAGAAATAGGAGGAGGAGAAGAAGAAGGAAAGAGAGGAGGAGGCAGATAAGAAAAAAGAAACCGTTGCTAGGATAGTAATAAATTGACAGTCATCCACGGTTTTATTCAATTCTTCACTTCACCCTAATTCAATTATCTTTTGTCTTCTGGGCTCGCGTAGAATCATCGGAAGTTCTAGCTTGGGATCGAATGAGTCATCAAGTCATCACTTGGCCAGCCCCCTACTAATCCTTCTTCACATCTACTTCATCCTACCACGTCTTCGGTGAGTCAATCGAGTCACCACCACGGTGAACGAGTCAATAAGATTGAGTCAATTGACTCGATACTGTTTGTAATCAAAGTTTTATCCTAGCCTTGAGCAGTAGGTTATGTGCTGAATACTCTCCTTCACTGCAGGAGAGAGAAGTTTCTCAGTTTCTCACAGGTCTCAAATGTACACCACGTTGGTGAATCAGTGGTTCCCAACACCAACCCAAACTTCTTTGAGGATAGTTCTACCCAACACCACGGTGAACAAGTCAATTCACTCAATACTGTTTGTAATCAAAGTTTTATCCTAGCCTTGAGCAGTAGGTTATGTGCTGAATACTCTGCTTCACTGCAGGAGAGAGAAGTTTTTCAGTTTCTCACAGGTCTCAAATGTACACCACGTTGGTGAATCAGTGGTTCCCAACACCAACCCAAACTTCTTTGAGGATAGTTCTACACGAGCAGTATAAATAAGCACTATTATTATAAGCACTATTATTTTTTTTTCTCATTTCATTTGATTATGACAGATTGGCAGGTCATAATCGCCGGGAGGTGTGAGCAGCAGGGATGTCGCTTTCGCAAGGGATGGAAAAAAAACCAAAGGGTAAGTCTATGACTCAAATTAATGTGAATGATGAGTAGGTCGGGTCTTCGGCGGAAGGTCGGGCGGTCTATTTGAGATGTTTGATAGATAGGTAGAGAGATTTGAAGCACAGGAGGTATCATTTTTTTTTTTTTTTTTTTTTTTTTTTTTTTTTTTTGGGGTTTCAAATAGTTCTACTGTTTATACTGAACGGCCCCCTTTTTTAGTGGGATCTAGTCATTGAACCACAAAGGGTTAGTTCGTAGCTAAACCATGAATCTGATTTTTAGGATTTGAGAATGCGTCTACCTATAGGCTATAGGTACCTAAACTACCTAACCACTACTTACCAAAGTTTTATTAACATAGGTAAGTATTGTGGAAATGCCGAAATGGTAGGCAGGTACAACAAAACAAATTACCTTCTTAGTACCTTTGCAAACCTTTTTGTGGCCTCATAAAATACCTAACCAAAGGTAAGTATAGGTAACGTATCCATAATATATATTGTTTATACGAATATATTCCCAGGGTGTGACTGGAAAGTCCCTATATACCTCAGTCCCTCATTAGTCCCAACTCAACACAAGTCATTTGCTTTGTTCCCGAATTGAGACGTTAATCCTCCCTTTCGAATAAAGGCACGTCCTACGTGGTATTTGTCCCATAAAATAAAATAATTCCAGTCTTGAAATGCCTCAGCCGTAAGAAAGAAATACCTCTCCTACCTAGGTATGTTTAATAAAATAGGTAATTCCATTCATGTACATAGTAAAGTAGGTACTCTGTCCAAATAAAGGCACGTCCTACGTGGTATTTGTCCCATAAAATAAAATAATTCCAGTCTTGAAATACCTCAGTCGTAAGAAAGAAATACCTCTCCTACCTAGGTATGTTTAATAAAATAGGTAATTCCATTCATGTACATAGTAAAGTAGGTACTCTGTCCCTTCAAACCATCAGCAAAGTAGCAGTTACACAGTGATGTTATTAACTCTCAGCTATCTATTATTTATCGAACTATCAAAAATTTGCTCTACTATTAAAATTAGGGTGGGTCATCACTTCATTTCAGCAGACACAGACTGTCTAATGCAATTCCATTTTTCAAAGTCTCAAAGTTCACATTTCAATGTTTTTTTTTTTTTTTTTAGCATGACTCGAGACATGCTATCAGGGACATGCTATCAAGGCAGGGTTGGGCGTTCTGCTTTTCCTTTCTGTCTCGTCGCCTCTTCGTTTAAATGTCATTTCCATTAGGATATTATCGAACAATCTCCTCCTTCCTAATCTATATCTTGCATGTCGGATAACAACTTAACCCTCGGACGCCCAAGGGTTATAAATGATACATAGGTACTGCTAAATTCCATTTCTCACTTGGTACTTTCCGTCTCTTGAGACGACTTGTTGGAACAATCTTTACAAGTATTGTCCATATGTTGTCCATCTCTCCAGACTCCCATCTCTAGATCAGCAAAACGCTCTTTTTTGTCAACAGGTTTTTTGATAGAGGGAGCTGTACCTGCTAAGGTCTTATCATCCCGAAAGCGAAGATAGAAAGAAGACGGGATAGGAGAAAGCCAGCCGTTCCGAGAATGAACTTCATCTGCTCAGGATAAAATCCGCTGAGGGTGAGAATAGAACCCGTGCTCTAGCGCTTACAAGGCAAACACGCCACCCTCCAAGCTAACTGAAAATCGGTCCATTTGATTGGAGAACCTATTAACTTTCCTCTAATTTGATATTAATTTTTAGTACCTATTTTTGCGTACTTACCTATGGCCGTCTGAGAGACGAACAGCACCAGTTGGGTGCCAGGTACCCCGGACGCCCAAGGAGGGGTTAAAAACAGGCTCAGTGTGACGTAAAGGGTTAACTGAATCCAACCACCAAGGGTTCGGATCCCCTTACCAGTTCTAAATTTAGAAATCATCCTTCTCTCTAGTTGCCACCTGTCAGTTAGTTTCTCGTTTCTTCTGACAACTTTGTAAGCAGGAGTGATGCTTTGACTGAAATATGTGAACGTATATCAGGGGGGAAGTGTTTTATTTTCAGGGTTTTTTTTTTTTTTATTTTTATTTTTAGGATTCATTGGGAAGTGATTCTACTTCCAGCGTTATTTTCTTTTCCAGGATTCTGGATTTCTATTGGGGCAACGTCCTACATGAAGTTACTTTAACAATAAACCCTTATTACTTCACACATTAATTTTTATTATGAGATACAAGAGTATAGAAGTAGGTACTTCAATTGATATTTTCCAGTGGTCAGTTTCCCAAATGGAAAATACACCCTTACTGAACAACTATTGAAAGCTATCATGGTTGGATTTCTCCTAATCATAAGGTATCTCTAACTTTTTTTCTACAGCACATACTTACCTACCATTTATTTAATTTCCTTTAAGAGAGACGAGATACAGAGATAACACTTATCCAGCTGCTATTAAAAAGTGTTATAGCTGTTTTTATGAGCTCTTCTCTGACCGCATAAAGAAAACGATAGTGTAAGAAAATAATTACTTTAAGTACCTACCTAGCCAGGTTCTACACTTCTACACTCGTATTTATGAACAAGAATGATCGTTCTTAGATCAATCTCAAGTCAAAATTGACCAATCAAATGCCTTGAGACTATGCTTAGCACGAACTTAAGAGCCAGCATTTTGTTCATAAATACTAACCTAACCTAACCTAACCTAACCTAACCTAGTCTTCTACCCTTACCTACGTAGAAGTTATTACCTTCACTAAAATCCTTATGGTAACAGAAATGGAGTACGAACCGTAAAAAACTACGACTTCCTCCTATGAACATACATTTTAACGCAGTGTACCTATGTAATGTGTGTATGTGTATTAAGATGTGGGTTCCAAGTTCTAATTCTAACCATCACACACAAGGTTTAAATCACCTGCAAATGGTTTTCTTTTATTTTTATTCAATTTTTCCTTTTCCTCCTCCTCGTTTTTTTTCTGCACTTCCTATTACCCTCAAAATTGGGTCGAAGTCCTTACTTGTGAAAATAATTTTACTTTCTTTGGTGGAAGGACTAACAAAGGTATAGAGCTACTGGACTAACAGAAACAATGTCTGGGCTTGTAAAAATAGAAACGATAATTTTTCCTATAGGTCATCATGTCATCAGTATTGATGACGACATCTATAGAGACAAAAGCTGATGGTAACCTTTTTCCTATCACCTATTTACTTAGGTAAGTATACGAATACTTACATAATATGTAGGTTCTATGTACATATGTATATATTGTTGTCTATGTACAGTTTGTACAGGCTAGACTTCACGTTTTCCAAAGGCGATAGGAAAAAGCTAACACTCGACAGCGCTTTGTCCTATTTATAACCAGGGTGGACGGGGGGGGGGGGGGGAGGGACACTGTCATCCTAACAGTCCCTGGCTAAAGAAAACTCTTTGTCATATTTGTAAATGTCTAGTGATTCCTAAACTGGGTCTGCGGCCTTTCAAGGACTACGATGGCCCTGGAAGATCACATAAAATAATAGTCCAAACTTGTGTAATTGTCTACACTCTACATAAATGAGGGAAATCGTGGCCCCTTCATTTCTACATAATGTTAATTGGCAAACACTTTTGTAGGAAACCTGGATATTGCGGAAAAAAAAGGAGGAGGAGGATAAAACATAGGGTATATGGGAAAGAGAGTGGAAGAAGGGAATGAAAAGGTAGAGTGAAAGAGAGAATGCGGAAAAATAACAAAAGGGGGAGACGAAAAAAAAAATCCTCTCATCTCATTTTTACTCTTTCTCTCCCCATCGAATATCTCCCCTTCCCACTATTAGGCCGGCGCCTACTCACAATCACATACTAACCCCGGACAACCTTTCCTTTTCTTCTCCCCTTATTTCTTGTCCCTCTTCTCTTCATCGTCTCCTCTTTCTTTTCCCTTTCATCTATACGTCTACAACACTGCGCCTTTTCCATCATCTCTCTGTCCACTGTACTACTCTTCTAACCCCGACAGCGCGTTTTCCTTCCCTCTCTCCTCTCATTCACTCTGCTCTCTCCTTCATCTGAATCTCCACCTACGCCTTTCTGTGGTCTTTACGTGCCCCAACTATATGTATTCCAGCTTCTTCAGCGCCGCCCTTGCCTATCTCCCTCTCCCTCCTTCTTCCTTATTTTTTTTTTTAATTTAAACAGATCTTAATTGTTGTTCCATAAAATGTAATTCCCCCATTCCATTTTCCCCATCCGCGTGGGCACAAGCTTCCCCATCCGTGGGCACAAGCTCTGCTTATACGGATGGGTATAACCATTTACAATGAAAAATGTATGTTCTGAGTTTTTTTGTCAATCAAATATAAATGGAAACTTGTAAAAAAAAACATAAAATAAAATAAAATAAAAAGTTATTAAGTACCAATCAAAATATATACAGACCTTGTTTAGACTTTTCAGATCCTATGTGGTAGTATCGTAATAAACAAGGTGATATTCTATTCTATTCATTACCCCCCTCTACCAGCCCACCCTCGTCCTCCTTCATCTACGTCTTCACCGACCTCTCTATATCTGCGCTACCCCTTCTCCATGTATATCTCCCCCGTTCCGGTTCCTCTCCTATCTCATCCCATGTCTCCCCCTCTATTACCTTTCCATATCGCCTCTATAAGCAGAACATGTGCCGCATGCCGGCGTATTAACTCAACAAGTATTTCCCAACACACCATGCTTTCTCCCACAGGCTTCATGTCAAAGCTTTTCCCTTTGTCTTTCATGACAAGAGGAATTCCTTCTTTCCCTTCTCATTTGATTATTTCTCTTTATTTTTCGGTGTGTAAGTGCACACCTGGCTCGTCCGGTGGTGTAGTGTCAAGGCGCTCGCCTGGTAAACAGGAGGCTGGGTTCAATCCCAGCCGAGGTATGGAATTTATCCTCATATAATTTCGAGAAATTGACCAACAATAAAGTAGTAAGCCTACTGCTGGAGTAAAGGGACTTTTCAGTCCTAGACGAGCAGTATAAATAAGCACCTATTATTATAAGCCACTATTATTTTTTTTCTCATTTCATTTGATTATGACAGATTGGCAGGTCATAATCGCCGGAGGTGTGAGCAGCAGGGATGTCCGCTTTCGCAAGGGATGGAAAAAAAAACCAAAGGGTAAGTCTATTAATAATAGTGCTTATTTATACTGCTCGCATAGGACTGAAAAGTCCCTTTACTCCAGCAGTATTTTTTTTTTTAAGAGGTTTGACAGAGGGAACTGTAACTGCTATGGTCTTATCGTCCCGAAATCGAAGAGAGAAGGAAAACAGGATAGGAGAAAGCCAGCCGTTCCGAGAACGAACATTATCCCATCAGGATAAAATCCGCCCCAGGCGGGAATCGAACCCGCGGCCTAGCGCTTACAAGGCAGACGCACTACCAACCAAGCTACTTAACTAGGCTGGCTGAGGTATCATTTTTCCGAAAGCAAAGAGAGGACAAGATAAGAGAAAGAAAGCAGTTTTCCGAGAACGAACCTTATCTGTTTAGAATAAAGTTCGCCCAGGGCGTGCATCGAACATTCGAACCCGCGACTTAGCGCTTACAAGGTCCTCTTTGAATGACCTAAACAAATATCACAAATGTGAACATCTCGGTTCCAAGAAGATACTTGCTCTGCATCCTATACCTACTTCTCTAGGATGAGTGGACAAATGGACTCAACAAAGAATAAAAACCTTAATAAGTCAAGGACCTTAGCTGCAGTTCAAAACGTTTCACAACCACACAATAACTTTCAAGTACCTATTCTCTCACGCAACTTTACTACAACCAACTCCTCTTATAGAAAAAAAACTCTACAACCAACACATCTAAAAATAAACAAAAAAGAGAACCTCTGATGCATGTAAAATTATTATAATGAAGTGTAGGTACTTAATTTTAGAGTGTATACTTGTATAGGTATTTACTTAATTGGTACTTTTAAAATGCAGTTTCTTTGTGTTATTATATCACAACTTTGTGTTATTATATCACAACTTTGGTGCTCACTGCAGCATTGTAGGATTTTTCCCAATATCTCAATCATCCTAACATCCAATGTTTACCTACCATGCTGGCACCGGTCGCTATGCGCATTTATTATGTTATAGCTACTCATTTTCCTCACGAGGCTGAGTGGGCCCCGCAACATCCAGTCACGGAGTCAATCATTTGCTTGATACAAATTTCTTGACCCCGCCGGGAATCGAACCCGGGTCTCCCGCGTGCAAGGCGAGTGCAGTGACCACTACGCCATGGGAGCTGACTTAATTGGTACTTTTATGGCAGATACCTAAGTAAGTAGCTGTATTTAGATAATCTTCTTCTTTCACTGCACCTTTTCTCAGGGATACGTTACCTATACTTACCTTTGGTTAGGTATTTTATGAGGCCACAAAAAGGTTTGCAAAGGTACTAAGAAGGCAATTTGTTTTGTTGTACCTGCCTACCATTTCGGCATTTCCACAATACTTACCTGTGTTAATAAAACTTTGGTAGTGGTTAGGTAGTTTAGGTACCTATAGGTAGACGCATTCTCAAATCCTAAAAATCAGATTCATGGTTTAGCTACGAACTAACCCTTTGTGGTTCAATGACTAGATCCCACCGGTCGCTATGCGCATTTATTATGTTATAGCTACTCATTTTCCTCACGAGGCTGAGTGGGCCCCGCAACATCCAGTCACGGAGTCAATCATTTGCTTGATACAAATTTCTTGACCCCGCCGGGAATCGAACCCGGGTCTCCCGCGTGCAAGGCGAGTGCAGTGACCACTACGCCATGGGAGCTGACTTAATTGGTACTTTTATGGCAGATACCTAAGTAAGTAGCTGTATTTAGATAATCTTCTTCTTTCACTGCACCTTTTCTCAGTTTTATTTGGGGTCAGTATTACCTTCTTCTATCATCCTAAGTACCCAATATTTATTTCCATAAGTAAGTAAGTAAGTAAGTAAGTAAGTACCTATGTATTCTCATTTTAGAATGTGCAACAATGTAAATAAAATCTCCCATTTGTGAAAATGTAAGAAATCTCCCCTTAGTGAAATACCTTGTTAATGCAATGGTGAAACCCACCCTATGCCTCTCATGTTGAACCACCTTGGTTTTTGTCCCACATCAGTTCACCCTGTAGATTGGTTACTAGACCTGGACCCATAACAAGTTCTCATTTCCTGTCTCAAAACTTACACAAAATAGAACTTATGTACCTGTCCATTGATCTCTTACAGCCCAAGTAAAACATAATTATATCCTACTCAGGTCTACCTACACACACAGAAAGACATTTTCAATAGATCAGTTGTGCTTACTTGGGTGATGTTTCAAAGTCATAGAGCTGGAAAAATGGGGACCAACAGATTTTTTTTTTTTTTTCTTCTACGACTTCTAGATCCTGAGATACTTACCTAAATCAATTTAAAAAATACTGGTAAATCGTGAACTTTGACGTCACAGCATAGGCCCCCGTACACGATGACGTCACATCAAATGTCCCAAGCAAAGCTCTCTTGCAGGCAACACATTAATGTGTTTGTGTGCATACGTTTTGGCGCATTTATTTCTGCTCCTCTGCAAGCGTGTGAATTTTCGACTTTTTACAGCTGTTATTTTTTCGGACTTTTGACCTTGGATTTGGATCGACCATTTATTTATAAGTTTTACCCATTTGCTACTGCTCCATTGATAAAGTCAATAACTGGTGTAGCTGAAGTGTAGACTTTAATCTTTCTGCTCCTCTGCAAGCGTGTGAATTTTCGACTTTTTACAGTTTTTTTTTTTCTGGAGTTTTGACCTTGGATTTGGATTTTTCCCAACTTTTTACATAGGAATCGACCATTTATTTATAAGTTTTACCCATTTGCTACTGCTCCATTGATAAAGTCAATAACTGGTGTAGCTGAAGTGTAGACTTTAATCCCCAATATAACAGGAGACAACATAGGTAGGACTTTTGAAGACTTCCTGAGTGAGACCTTGAGTTTACTGAGCTGAACTTTAAGTAGTGGTACAAGGATGAGAGTCCAGTCCTCTGACTCCTCTGTGGTCACTTGATCAGCCATTGGGCCTTCCTAATGGCCATTGAAAGTCTAACAGGAGACAGCATAGGACTTTTGAAGACTTCCTGAGTGAGACCTTGAGTTTACTGAGCTGAACTTTACTACTACCGACTCATGAATGGATCATGTTGTACCCAGAATATCCAAATAATCTAATGACTAGTGGTACAAGGATGAGAGTCCAGTCCTCTGACTCCTCTGTGGTCACTTGATCAGCCATTGGGCCTTCCTAATGGCCATTGAAAGTCCAGGGTAGGTAATGTTAAAATAAACTAGGTATTTACAGAATTTTAAAAGAAGACCAAATAAGTCCATGCACTTTCATACTAGGAAGGGGACACTCACCAACAATAACAGAGTCGGACAAATCATATTTGCCTCCTGAATTTGGGAAATCTTTGAGTTTCCTTCCACTTCTGCTAAAATAAACTAGGTATTTACAGGATTTTAAAAGAAGACCAAATAAGTCCATGCACTTTCATACAAGGAAGGGGACACTCACCAACAATAACAGAGTCGGACAAATCATATTTGCCTCCTGAATTTGGGAAATCTTTGAGTTTCCTTCCACTTAGATTGAGTTCACCACTCAGATGGGCCTCTTCTAAGATACGTTCCAGGGATCGGGCCAAATGCACTTGGGATTGGGATGTTAAATTCATGTTGGTTAGCACAGCCATGGTGTATGGGAATACACCATCTCACAAATTTAACATGAGAAACACTTGTAAAACCTAAAACACTTCAAAGACATTGCAGCTTTAGCTTGAAATGACTAAAAACACAATGTTAAAACCAACGCTGTGGACACAGATTAAAAATAAATGAAAATCACATTAAAACAGTATTAATTTAATAATTTTAATTTATTTAACTACTAAACCCGGCTTTCGGCTTTCTATGGGCTTTCAGGGGGGATAGAATAAAAGCGTTTTTTGGGAGAAATTTCACATACGTCCAACCCCTTTGCGTTCGCTCGTGAAACTGTTTTAGGGATGTTGCGATATATCGAAAACCGATATATATCGATATATTTTTCGTCGATATATCGATATATATCGATATATTTTTTTGGAATACAACTATACTTGTATCTAGAATTGTACTTATATCTATACTTTCATTTTCATACATTAATGTTTCAAGATAACTATACGATACCTACTAATGTACTAATCCTACTACGTAGATGAGGTACTATTTACTCATCATCATCCATAATATTTAGTATGATACCTATAAACCTATAGGACATAACTATCTAGTCAGAGAGAGAGAGAAAAAAGAGGGAAAAATAGAAAAAAGTACAGGTATATTTAGCCTAATTATAATATCAATAAAAAAAGTACAGGTACATTTAGCCTAATTATAATATCAATAAAAAAAAGTACAGGTAAATTTAGCCTAATTAATATCAATAAAAAAAGTACAGGTACATTTAGCATTTATAGCAGGGGTGGGCAAACCGGGAACCGCGGTTCCCTTGGGAACCACGAGCCCATTTTGAGGGAACCGCAAGCTTAATTTTGAGGGAACCAAAAGAAAAAAAAAAAAAAAAAACGGGAAAAAATAAAAGTGTAAAAGTAAAAGCAGTTTCATTTTGTTAGCCGCGGGCTAAAACCAGCTTTTAAAGGATAGAATTTTATTGAGGGGTACACTACTTCCTAGTAATTTTTCAGCAGGTTTTATACTAAAAAAAATAAATAAAAAAAAAAAAACTTTAAGATAAAGATTCCAGGCTTTTAGGCTGGGCGGATGCGCCGCCGGTTAAAAGGAGCCATCATCGATGCCCATAGTAAATGGTTTTCATAAGTTTATAGAGGTAATCCATAGAGCTTATTCCATGTAAATGTGAAAATGTTTAAAGAACTGGGGCGGCCCTTAGCCTTGGGCCCAGAGGGCGCACGTTCCGACTCGCGTCACTGTGGTGGTCGTGAGGGTACCGCATCACCAGGTGACGCGAGTCGAACGTGCGCCCCTCTGGGCCCACAGCTTAAGGGCCGCCCCAGTTCTTTAAACATAGTACGGTTTACTAACTATGGCACTGACCCAACGCCCCGGGTGAGTCGCGGAGGCACTAACCTTTTACCTCATCGACTACATTATATTACGCGTATCGCCTGGTCCACGGTCGTACCATCCCCCCCATTTGTATACCTAAAATCCTAATAACTCTATAACCTTTTTAGGATGTTACGACGTCACTCGTGGTTTCAACACGTGTATTC
>NW_007378711.1:67529-72462 GCF_000475195.1 Diaphorina citri
TTTTTTTTTTTTCCAAATACGTATTTCGTAAATGTAATAGAAAATCGTGTGATGTTCACACCAGATTTTTTTATTCTTTGGGTGTGGGTGGGGGGGGAACCTCAAACATTTTTGAAAGTTAAGAAGGGAACCGCAACGAAAAAAGTCTGGCCACCCCTGATTTATAGCTATAAAAAAGAGAAAAGAGTTACCTAGCGGTATCCTCACTAAAAACCCAACAGTAGAATTAGAAACAGTAGAAAATCAACAAAATTTCAAAGGGATACGAAACAGTGGTCTGCAACTGCCACAATTTGTATATCAGCCTCCAGGCACGCTTTGGGCAGAATACAGCAGTGACGACTGCAATATATCTGCAGCAGATCTCTGTCTGACCTATTTTTCAGCTATTTTTTCACCCCTTCCTATTTTTGTGATAAAAATTTCCCTTTGTAGTTTTGATATTGATGTGCGCAATTTTGTACACATGTATGTCTGTTTGAAGTTGTCGAAATGAGGAAAGCCTGTTTGAAGTCGAAAGAGGTAAGAGAGGAATGTTGTATTTGTGTTTGAAGTTGTGTTACACGTTTGAATCATGTTTGACAATACTCACCGTACTGATGAGCTGTTTCAACGAACATTCATGTTTCAAATTGCATAAAACTGAGAGCAAAAAGCTCTATGCTCTCCGCTACACTCTGTTTTTAGCCTAAGTAAGCTATAGTCTATAGTAAGAAGTATAATAAATGATTGTGAAGCATAACACTCTCTCTGTTATATGTTATGTCGCTATTAGCATGATCTGTTATGTTAAACCGAACCAGTATTATGCTAAACCGGCCTGAAGAATTCTGAATACGAGTATTCTGATATTGATAAAGGTACACAGATCAGTGCTGACACCGTGTAGGTGGTAAATAATTCTAATCTCGACTACTCCCGCTCAGACGGTCTGACAGACCTATAAGACTTTTTCCGCCACACACTTTCCGATTGTCTGACAGGTCTGAGAGACGGTCTGAGTCTGAGCGTGAGGGCAGGCATAAGAAAGTATAGGAGAAATTAATTTTGTTCTGTTCTTTGGTTCCTTCTTTTCTGAAAGAGTATGGTATCCTTTGCGCCCGGGACGGATTTTATCCTAAACATAGAGGGTTCGTTCTCGGAACGGCTGGCTTTCCCCTAACCTGTAATCCTTATCTCTTCGCTTTCGGGTTTCGGGACGATAAGACATTAGCAGTTACCCCTCTATCGAACGTCATAAAAAAAAGTAGGTAGGTATAATATTCTTAATTCTCAACACTTCAACGCATTCTCGGCCAAATGACCTGCACCAGTTATCAAATCGAACGCCGAACTCTGGATTGTAAAACCAGTACCAGAACTGGATGACCTACAAGAACAAGTCTGCAACTCCTACAAATCAACAACATGATATATCCGATAAATGTTGATATATATCTGATATGTTGATATGTATGTCTGATAAATGAATATTATCTAATGGATTCAACAATTACATCAGGAATATCTGAATAGACACTTGTATCAAGTACATTGTCACTTCGGGAAGCAAATGTCTTAACTACTTCTTTTTTTCTTCTTTCTCTTCATATTTATCCATTCATGTAGGCATTGTAGGTATACGTTGCTCATAGGGTGTTTGATAAATGGGGTTCGTTTCGCCTGAAGAATTCTGAATACGAGTATTCTGAATATTCTGATATTGATAAAGGTCAGAATGTACACAGCACAGTGCTGACACCGTGTAGGTGGTAAATAATTCTAACCCCGGCCAATCCCGCTCAGACGATCTGACAGACCTATAAGACTTTTTCCGCCACACACTTTCCTAATGTCTGACAGATCTAGGTCTGAGCGTGAGGGCAGGTAGGAGAAATTAATTTTGTTCTGTTCCTTGGTTCCTTCTTTTCTGAAAGAGTATGGTATCCTTTGCGCCCGGGACGGATTTTATCCTAAACATAAAGGGTTCGTTCTCGGAACGCCTGGCTTTCCCCTAACCTGTAATCCTTATCTCTTCGCTTTCGGGACGATAAGACATCAGCAGTTATAGTCTCTCTGTCAAACGTCATAAAAAAAGTAGGTAGGTATAATATTCTTAATTCTCAACACTTCAACGCATTCTCCGCCAAATGAGCTGCTCCAGTTATCAAATCGAACGCCGAACTCTGGATTGTAAAACCAGTACCAGAACTGGATGACCTACAAGAACAAGTCTGCAACTCCTACAAAGCAACAACATGATATATCCGATAAATGTTGATATGTATATCTGATAAATGAATATTATCTAATGGATTCAACAATTACATCAGGAATATCAGAATAGACACTTTTGTATCAAGCACATTGTCACTTCGGGAAGCAAATGTCTTAACTACTTCTTTTTTTCTTCTTTCTCTTCATATTTGTCTTCTTCTGTTTTTCCGCCTCTGAAAAACACTATCGAGTAGGAAAAAGAAAATAGGAAATAGGGGAAAAAATAGAAAAACTACTCGTGTACTTGTACATCATCCTTCTGACGTGGAAGTTTATTTCTACAGGATGGATCACAAAACGGAGTATTTACATAATGTGCTATGTATAACTTCTCAC
This sequence comes from Diaphorina citri, assembly GCF_000475195.1. Taxonomy (NCBI): domain Eukaryota; kingdom Metazoa; phylum Arthropoda; class Insecta; order Hemiptera; family Psyllidae; genus Diaphorina; species Diaphorina citri. The sequence continues at coordinate 70,122 of NW_007378711.1, forward strand.
TTTTCCGAAATTTCCGTCACCGTTGTGTCGTCATAGGAGTTAAAACAACTTCCGAATTAAACTATGCCTAGCTTAAGACTTTTGATTTCTAAAGCCTTATCCACAGAATTATAGACTCGACGACTCGACGTCGACTGAAACCGTACACTGCCTCGACAACATAGATTCACTTCTTCACCTCGTCCATCGACCATCGATCGACCATGTGTGGACACAGCTAAATAAGATCAAAACGTGTCCTAGAGGCTCCTCGGAGGTGATAAAGGCCAACATTAGAATGAGAAAAACCTACAGCACATGATTGGCCAGATAGTCCCCCCTTCCGGCTACTCAACGTTACTAGTCTGAGTTTACAGTGGATGCACCCTACAGTGGATACTTATAAGACATCCTGTATACTCCACTTTTACCATAGGAGTTTAAACAACTTCCGAATTAAACTATGCCTAGCTTAAGACTTTTGATTTCTAATTCTATATTTCTAAAGCCTTATCCTTATCCACATATAGACTCGACGTCGACTGAAACCGTATACTGCCTCGACAACATAGATTCACTTCTTCACCTCGTCCATCGACCATCGATGGACCATGTGTGGACACAGCTTAATAAGACTAAAACGCGTCCTAGAGGCTCCTCGGAGGTGATGAAGGCCAACATTAGTATGAGAAAAACCTACAGCACACAATTGGCCAGATAGTCCCCCGTCCGGCTACTCAACGTAGTCAACGTTACTAGTCTGAGTTTACAGTGGATGCACCCTACAGTGGATACTTATAAGACATCCTGTATACTCCACTTTTACGGCCTGTTTGTGTTCCAGTGGTATTGATTTTGTTATGTCTATTGTATATGATGGGACTAGGGGATGTCTATATTAGTCTGTTGTATAAGATGGGACTAGGGGATGTCTATATTAGTCTATTGTAGTTATGTGATGGGACCAGGGGATGTCTATAGAAGAATATATGAAAATGAAAATTTCTGCTTTATTTTGTTAATTTTATAAATACAATGCATACATCCCCTAAGCTAATCCTAACTTCTATGGAGATGGATTTTTCTCCTTCATCTAGGTTATGGTTTTAGATTATGATATAATATCACAACTAAATGGCATTTATTTATTTATTACCTATAATATAGATCTATAAGTGATCGGTGATATTTTTATGCGCTTGTAACAAGCCAATATCAAAAAATTTCGAAAGTTATATCTATTTTTTTTACACCAATAATTTGCGAGATACAGCCTGATTTCCTCGAATTTGCGTCAAAAATTTTGTCAAAAGAGAACGAATGTGCCATCAAATTCATTTTTAAGTTGTAGGTAAGTGATTTATTTCTTATTAATACAACAATAATCTGAGCGCACGGTAGTGCACTAGGCCAAGTTCCAGCAAGCACTACTAGGGATGTTGCGATATATCGAAAACCGATATATATCGATATATTTTTCGTGGATATATCGATATATATCGATATATTTTTTTGGCGATATATCGTCGATATATCGACAATTATCCGGCGATATATCGGTCACCCGTCCCATCCTTTGTAAAAATGTTGGCAGAAATCAAATTCAGAGCATAAAGCTTTTTGCTCTCAGTTCTTTTCGGTTTGAAGTCGCCACTTTCCTCTGCCTGCTCTGCGCTGCACTGTGTTTTCCTTTGACCTTTATCCTACCCATCGATACCCTTTTATTTTACGCTCACTTCTTCGCGGTTGCCTACTCACCTTCTTATCCAGGGTTCGCTCCTTCACAAACGTAAGCAAATCCTCGCTACTGGGTACTTCAATGACGATTCCGTGCAAATTTGAATTTTACACTTTTTTTTTTGTGTGGCACTCCGACACTGAAAAATAGGATAAGGAAAGTAAAAATCAACACACACGCCCTCTCTCGTGTTTTTCTCATGTCATTAACATTATTTGTGGATTTTGTGGCGCAAAATTTTTGAAATGAAAGAAATTCTATTAAAAATTTGAACTTTCATATTATTGTCTTGACGTGGTTGGAGTAGCGGAAGGGCATCCGCAGCCGCACTCCGTAAAAATAAACTCGCCAAAACCAAGTTGGTTCATCCTGACGAAAAAACACCAATGGTGTAGATAGGTGGACCGACTAAAAACGCCAACATGGGAAAAGGCGAAGTACCTAGATGATGATTATGTTATTTACCTATATAGGTACTTTCATTATTTTATAAAAGTACCTAGATAATGATGATGTTATTTACCTATTACTTTTTCCTTATTTTATAAAATGACGAGGAAAGTATTGTGATCGACAAATTTTTCGACCTTCGTTTTTTGACGGATGTGGACGTTTTATGGTCCA
>NW_007378711.1:72516-84405 GCF_000475195.1 Diaphorina citri
ATTGGCCAGATAGTCCCCCGTCCGGCTACTCAACGTAGTCAACGTTACTAGTCTGAGTTTACAGTGGATGCACCCTACAGTGGATACTTATAAGACATCCTGTATACTCCACTTTTACGGCCTGTTTGTGTTCCAGTGGTATTGATTTTGTTATGTCTATTGTATATGATGGGACTAGGGGATGTCTATATTAGTCTATTGTAGTTATTGTGATGGGACCAGGGGATGTCTATAGAAGAATATATGAATATGAAAATTTCTGCTTTATTTTATTAATTTTATAAATACAATACATACATCCCCCTAAGCTAATCCTAACTTCTATGGAGATGGATTTTTCTCCTTCATCTCGGTTATGGTTTACAATTACAATTCATATACATAGGTAAATAACTACGTAGGTATATCTAGGTATTTTCAGAAGAAGAAGAAGAAGAAGAAGAAGAAGAAGAAGAAGAAGAAGGGTGAGGAAAAAGATAGGCAAAAGAAAGGAAAAATCAACATACCTATACTATACTAAGTAAGTACACAATACTTCAAAGCAAATCTCCCTCCTCTCTCTCTCACTCTCTCTCTCTCACTCTCTCTCTCTCTCCCACTCTCTCTCTCACTCTCTCTATCTCTGTTTCCCTTATTGTTAGGACAAAAACAAAAGGGAGAGAGACAAAAAATAAAGATGATGAGCTGATGACATTAAACATAGAGAGAGTGAGTGAGACAGAAAGAAAGAGAGAGAGACAATGTGTGAGAGAGAGGGAGAGAGGAAAATTCACATTAAACACCTCTTTGAATTTCACTAAGTATGATGAGACAAGGAAGGAAAATAGAAATATTATAGAAAGAGAGAGAGGGAGAAAGAGAGAAAGAGAGAGAGAGGGAGAAAGACAAAATACAAAAGAGGAAATAGGAGGGGGGAGTTTAGGAGGAACAAGGACAGCGTTAGAGAGGGAAGAACCCCAGTTGGGTACCATAACCTTTTTTCTATAGGAAGTCGACTACCAATTGGGTACTGGGCTTACTACCAGTTGGGTCCGGTATATGTACCTGTAATCACTTGGATGAAAAAATGAGAGTTTTAATTTTTAACAAGATTACAATGTTCTTGGGTTGGGTTGATTAAAAGAAAATAAATAAACCAGGCATCAATTTAAGTGTAGGACCCAATTGGTACTTAGACCCTCTTACACCCATATTTATGATCAAAATGCTGGGTCTCAGCAAGTGCTCAAGCATCCATTCCAAACATCTGATTGGCCAAAATTTGTTTAAGACTGATCTGAGACCGAGAATTTTCGTTCATAAATACGGGTGTTAGACCCGGGAACTAACTGGTACTAAAAAAAGTAAAAAAAGTTTTGAGACCCAACTGAGTTCCTCCCGTTAGAGAGAAACAAGGGAGAGAGTGAGATGAAATGAGGAAAAATTAAGAAAAAACTCAGATTGAAGGAGAGAGACAGAGAGAGGGTTGAATGGGGTTGGAGGGAGAGAGATAGAGAGTTGGAATGAATGAGAAAGAGTGAGTGAGAGGGTTTAGAGTAAATAAAATAATTTGTGCTGATTTAGAAATAATGACATTAAATGATAATGGAGTGGAAATATGCAGATTAGATAAGGATAGAGAGATGGAAAGCTTTTGTGAAAAAACAGAGAGAGTGCTAACATCAGCGTTTGTGAAATTTACATTATACTCTCTCTTAGGGATGTTGCGATATATCGAAAACCGATATATATCGATATATTTTTCGTCGATATATCGATATATATCGATATATTTTTTTGGGTGATGATGTTATTTACCTATTATTATTTTTTATAAAATGATGAGGAAAGTATTGTGATCGACAAATTTTTCGACCTTCGTTTTTTGACGGATCTGGACGTTTTATGGTCCAATTGCCCCAAAAAAAGAGGGTTTCGGATTGTGATCGACAAATTTTTCGACCTTCGTTTTTTGACGGATCTGGACGTTTTATGGTCCAATTGCCCCAAAAAAAGGGTTTCGGCCAAAGGTCCGTGTGTGTGGGGGGGGGAGGTGCGGGTGTGTGTGTATTTTATTTTTATGTGTATTTTATTTTTATTTTTTGTGATAGTAAGTTAAGTGAGTGATTTTGTTTTATTTTTGTTTTTTATAAATATAAAAATTCCTATTTTACCTGCCTAAATAATTTCTAGGGTTCAAGCAACTCTAGGGTCTAAAAGTAGCCTTATTATCGTAAAACGCAGTGTAAATATCTTGTAACCCCCAAAACAAGAAAAAATGTTAAATATATCGATATATCGGCGATATATCGATATATTTCCCCCGATATATCGATATCGATATATTTGAGGGGCCGATATATCGATATATCGATTTATCGATATATTTGCAACTCATTTACATCCCTAAACGCGGTAATAAAATGCGTGCTACACGTACAACATAGGATAATCTCACCCCCGTATGTATGAAATCTAAAGATAAACTTAAGTTTAACTTGAAATGAAAATCTTGCCAAATTTCATGAAATCTAGCCAGTTATCTCAAGAAATGCTTCACAACACAAACAGGCGCATTCACAATAGACAGTGTTGCCAAAATTCGTCTTGACGGTCATCATTCTGGAGGAGGAGAACCATCAAAGAAAGGGAGTTCTGGAAATCAATTATTTCTTATTTCACATAACTTTAGTTAGACCATTTACCCATTTAGTTTAAAAATCATCTACATAAATAAAGGGTTTTTTCGGTCAGGCCAATATTTCAACATGGGACTATAGATTCTAGAAGTCTGGAGTATTTCTTATGCTATCTGGAGGAGGAATAAATTCTGATCTGGCAACAGTGGTAACATATAAACAAACGCCGGAAAAGTCGGAAAATCGAAAAATCCGAAATTTGTGTTTTGTGAAAAGAATTTTCCAATCTGATTTTAAATTCAAGGGACATTTCCAGTCAAGGGGTCCTGTTAATGCATGGAAAGCCATTAACACCGTCCAGGCAAAGTATTCTTTCTATCTTCCGAAGGTAATTTTTTGTTTCGATAAGTTCTACTAAAACCATCAACCTGTCTAACTCACAACCATCTCAGTCCATTATTGGTAAGAAAAACTACTAGCGTTTTGTAGTTTCCATAATGCCTGTTAGTAGCTTTGAAAATGCACCTCTTGAAGCATCCTTTTAATGTGGGTTTGTACCCCGCTAAGAGACAAACCTATATCAGTGTACTAGAGGTTTATGTTGGATGGGAACATAAGGTTTATGTTGAAATGTTACCTTTGGTTACCTTGGAGTATGCTTGGAGATTGTAGGTACTTATCTGAAATTTATTCTAAAGGTGTGCAGCATAGTCAATGCTGTTGATTGATGGTCAAATGATGTAGTCTGAAACCGTACTCTGGCTCAACAACATCTAGATTCACCTTGTTGATCAAACAGTGATCAATGCTCCACAGCTTTACAGTCCTGATCATACTCCTACTTCAACAAACATGGAACTGTACCTAAGTCAATTTTCATGCACTTGTGCAGGAGCACATAATTAATTTCAAAATCTTTTTCATAAAGTTTTAAATTAATTTTATTGTGAAATATTTGCATGTTTCATGATTCTGGTTTAGTTTGGATAAGCATTTTGACTGTGTTGTTCAGTAGAGGTTGTGTTTGATATGCTTAATAATATGTAATACCTATGGACATGAATAAAAATATTAAAATTCAGTGTTGTGTCATGCATGTAATCTAGGGAAGCTGTGAAAATTTCACGAGATGTCCATGTAGTATTTTTTTGTTGTAGTTTTTCTGTGTATGTATATTTCCTAGTTTCTGTTTCCTCCCTCTTCTCTCTTTTAGATGTCACCTCAGAATTGTTTTGAAAGTTAATCTACTTACAGAAGAAAGAAATAGTAGAAACATAGTCTGATACTAAGTACTTATGATTGCAACAAAAAAATGATACTTTTGGGTTATGATATAATTCTTTCACTATCTCAATATTAACTTAGTGCTAAATCATCCTTGTCTAAAACTTTAGCAAACAACTAAAATTTGTGTTGACTTAAATTTTTAATTAATATTTAACTTTAGCAAGTTTGTATTGACTTGAATTTTCAATAAAGATATTTCCACTAGGAATGCCAGAATAAGTCATTATTGTTTTCTATCTTACTTGTCTTTCAGCTGAAATGTCTCAGAGATTTCAGGGCTCTCAAAACACCAACCAAGCCCCTCTGCGGTATCCACCACCCTCGGGGCCACCTATGAGATATGGAAATCAAAACATGGCTGTAAGTGTCTGTCGCGTATAATATCTCTAGTAGCGCGGTCAAACTTCCTTGACTTGGCAGGGTGGAGCGCTACCGCGCTCCTTAATCATACAAAAATTCTTGTAGAATCTTCCCATTGCTGGGTATGTAAGCTATTTAACTAACTAAAAACTCAATTTCTCTTGTTCACCCCTTTTTTAATTAAACCCTTGGTAGGATATTTTTATCCTTCAGCCCTTTTTGAGCAAAATTATTCTTCTTTCAGATGCAGCCCAGGCCTGGCTTTACCCCTACACCCCCAGGGCCTAGACCAGGAGGGCCAGGGGTGCCTCCAAACCAGCAACCTCCATACACTGGGATGAGACCAAGTGGTCCAGTAAACCCCAATATTGCCAACAAACGGCCCAGTGATGCAAGACCTCCGAATAATCTCAAGAAGTAAGCACTTTTTTTTGTTTTTTGTACTTGCAATTATAGGTACAGTATCCACCATTGTTAAGCATAGGGAATTCAAATTAGAAGGTACAACATATCAATTTGTGTGTATGAGCACTGAGGGATGAGCTTGCTACAACTACAACACATAATTTCATTAGTTTGGTTTACATTAAACTTGAGTTTCTGTGCTGTAGTTGTATCCTGCCCATCCATCCCTTCTACAGTGTGTTAATCAAATGAGTAAGAAAAGACACTTTAATAAAAATTAAAAGACAATTGAGAGAGGCACATTATAAATATTCGTGTCATTAGGTCCTGTGTACAAGAACACCAGAAAATAACCCGTTGAAATCGAATTATGACTTCAAATTTTGTCAGTGGTGGGTATTAAACAAGATACCTTCCCAAAGCAAGCAAAAGTGTTCCCCTAAATCGTTCTGATTCCCCTTTTCTCCCCCAGTGATTACCAACATGGTCCTCCCGGACCGGGACCAATCAAAAAGAAGAAGAAACTGGCTGACAAGATTCTACCCCAGAAGGTGCGGGATCTAGTACCCGAGTCTCAGGCTTACATGGACCTCCTGGCTTTCGAACGTAAACTGGACTCAACTATCATGCGAAAGCGGTTGGATATTCAGGTAAGAAAAATCGTTAATTAGATGTTTAGGTTAAAATAGGTAGGTACTTGTGTATCCAGGTAGAAACTGTTGGATGTTTAGGTAAAAATGGTCAGAAAAACATTGATTGTTTAGGTTTAAAGGATGGATATTCCAACGTAACAGCGGTTGGATAATATTTCGATATACCTACGTTTCAACGTTTCAATTAACTTTGGGAGTCAAATACACCTCCTGCTCTGGTATGTAAGTTTAGTATGATTGCTCACTGGGCCATTTAGGTTACCTCTATGAACTTCTTTTATTTTAAAATCCAATATGTCATCACCTTTCTTTTTCATTTTTTCTGGTGCATCATCACAATGATTGTTCGTGCTAATGCACACAAAAAAAAAAAAAAATCTCACTAGCCAAAGTGTTTTACTACCATTGACCAAGTGTTTCTACTACCATTGACCACGTGTTTCTACTACCATTGACCAAGTGTTTCTACTACCATTGACCACGTGTTTTACTACCACTGACCACGTGTTTCACTACCATTAACCAAGTGTTTCACTACCATTAACCAAGTGTTTCACTCGTGTTTCACAGGAGGCTCTCAAGCGTCCGATGAAACAGAAGAGAAAGTTACGGATCTTCATTTCCAACACGTTCTATCCTGCCAAGGAGTCCGGGGAGGGAGAAGAAGGGAGTGTGGCGTCCTGGGAGCTGAGAGTGGAGGGGAGACTCCTGGAGGACTCCAAGAATGATCCCAACAAGGTGAGAGGGCATGCTACGGGATGGACATGCTACCACACAGACCACAAGAGTCTAATGTAGTAGTTATTAGTCCGGGGAGGGAGAAGAAGGGAGTGTGGCGTCCTGGGAGCTGAGAGTGGAGGGGAGACTCCTGGAGGACTCCAAGAATGATCCCAACAAGGTGAGAAGGACATGTTACCACACAGACCACAAGAGTCTGATGTACATAGTAGTTATTAGTCCGGGGAGGGAGAAGAAGGGAGTGTGGCGTCCTGGGAGCTGAGAGTGGAGGGGAGACTCCTGGAGGACTCCAAGTTAAATTAAAAACAAAATACAAAGTTGTAAAGAAGTTCAGACAATTTTCCTTGTATTCTATTCTCAATATTTAGCTCTTCATCTTTTTGTCAGTGAACTACGCTTGTTCTATCTTTCATAACCATTATTAACATATCTTGTCTCTTTCATCTTAGTAACTTTTTTCTGACAACTCAAAAAATATATCACCATTTCTCATCATCACTTGTACAGGTACCTACATACACACAGATCGCCAGTTTTATCATTCCCAGTGATAAGATCACTTGTACCCTTATTTCTCACATCATTGCTAAAATCACTACTTGTTCTACCATAACCACTGTTGACATCACTTGTCATACCACATCACCACTGTTGACATCACTTGTCATACCACATCACCACTGTTGAGATAGCTTGTCATATCACATCACCACTGTTAAAATGACTTGTCATACCATTATCATTGAGATCGCTTGTTCTACCATCACCACTGTTGACATCACTTCTTGTACCATAATCACTGTTGAGATCGCTTGTCATACCACATCACCACTGTTAAAATGACTTGTCATATCATAATCATTGAGATCGCTTGTTCTACCATCACCACTGTTGAGATCGCTTGTTGTACGACATCACCACTGTTAAAATGACTTGTCATATCATAATCATTGAGATCGCTTGTTCTACCATCACCACTGTTGAGATCGCTTGTTGTACGACATCACCACTGTTAAAATGACTTGTCATATCATAATCATTGAGATCGCTTGTTCTACCATCACCACTGTTGAGATCGCTTGTTGTACGACATCACCACTGTTAAAATGACTTGTCATATCATAATCATTGAGATCGCTTGTTCTACCATCACCACTGTTGAGATCGATATTTATCGCGTAAACAACAAAAAATGAGTTGGTAAATCACCTAGTTTCATAGACATTTCGGGGAAAAAATACTAAGAAATAACTACGGTGGTGTGAAACGCTTTCATAATCACACTAGGCCAGTAACTGCCCACTAGCCTTTAATCCAGCTATAGCCATTTGTACAAACTGGCTTGCGCAAGTGAATCGTAGAATCTGAACACAGGCTTGAAGTTTGCAAAAAAAGTAAAAAATCCATGTTCATCTCACAGTTTTGTGCAAGCTGCACAAACCGGCATGTGCAAACCAGTTTGTACAAATGACTTGAGCGTGTAAACCCACCTTTAGAGGCATTACACTCTATGTAAAAGCTTTGACTTGGCAAATTAAATGAATTTTCTTTATTTCTCCTGCAGGTGAAACGCAAGTTCTCTTCATTCTTCAAGTCCCTGGTGATAGAGTTGGATAAAGATCTGTACGGACCGGACAATCATTTGGTAGAATGGCATCGTACACCTACCACGCAGGAGACTGATGGATTCCAGGTATGTTGTTGCTGTTGTTGTAGCGGCTTTTAGCTTTCGCCGAATGGTGTTGACAGAGTAAAGAAAAGACATCTTTTTGTATCTGCCATACACCGGGGGGATGGTCTCTAGCCATGTTTAATTGGCTCGTCCTGAACCGCAGTCAACCATCGTGAGGACTTGTGCTTATTCTTTAAAAGCAGGGAGAACCCTTTGAAACTGCCAGCTAGCTAGGCTGGTTAGGGTTAGCTGTTCTCTCTGTTTATAGTCCCACAGCCAGACGCTAGTCTACTCTCTGTTTAACGTCCCCTAGCCAGACCAGTTTAACGTCCCCTAGCCACAATATGTGTTTGAACCAAGATTAAACACAACATATTTTGATCCCCCGGACTAAGAAACTTGAGCTGAACTCGAATTGCAAATTGAAAGCTCACGAGTTTACAAACTTTTGATGTAGACATTTTCCCCGAAATTTGAGTTATATATTAAAATCTCTTGATATATATGTATCTATTATCTATCTACTTACGGAGGTACTTTTGCATTCAAAATACAAAGGAGCTTTTCTTTATTTACCGTTCTATCACCACATGGGTACATACCTGTAACAGAGGATAGAAAAATATGCTGTTAGGTAGTTATAGATAAAGTGGGTTTAAAATGTTTAACTCCCTTATTCTTGCATTACATGTATATTGTATACCGCACCCCATTTTTCTCTTATTCCATTCCCACATCATATACTTACCTACGTATTTATGTACCTACGTTGTTGTTGTTGTTGTTGTTGTTGTTGTTGTTGTTGTTGTTGTTGTTGTAGCGGCTTTAGCTTTCGCCGGATGGTGTTGGCAAAATAAAGAAAAGACATCTTTTTGTATCTGCCATACACCGGGGTGATGGTCTCTAGCCATGTTTAATTGGCTCGTCCTGAACCGCAGTCAACCATCGTGAGGACTTGTGCTTATTCTTTAAAAGCAGGGAGAACCCTTTGAAACTGCCAGCTAGCCAGGCTGGTTAGGGTTAGCTGTTCTCCTCCCTGTTTATAGTCCTACAGCCAGACGCTAGTCTTCTCTCTGTTTAACGTCCCCTGGCCAGACCATGTACCTATGTACCTATACGGTCCTTGTGTTTATACACTTCAAACAGGAATACAGCAAATACCTAGATCTAAGTATACCTACAGAATATGCTGTGGAACAAAGTTCCAAATTTTTTAGGTTTTTTTTTTCTTCCATAGCTCTTGATTTTGACGAAAATGGGGAGTTAATATTTGTAGGGACTACCGATCTCAATTTGGGCCTATTGCAAAGAGTTCACTCTGTTGATAGGTAAGGTATACCACACCTTTTCAGTTTCAGGAATTGCTAATAGAATACCTACCTGGATTTCAGATATTCAGATGCCTTAGCTTAGGTGATTGAGGAAGAGTAGGATGAGGAGGAAAATAACGAATAGGTGGAAAGAATAAGTGGAGAGAATAAGAAAGAGGAGGAGGAGGAGGAGGAGGAGGAGAACAAGAAGTAGAATTTAAATACATAGGTCCTCTACCTTTCCCCTCCTCTCATTCTAAACCTATCTTCCCCTCCTTTCCCCTAAACTTCACTTCCCCACCTTGCCCCTCTCCTCTCCCTCATCCCTTCCATCCTACACTCCCCTCCTTGCAAGTCGCAATGTTAATTTAATTATTTTTTACTATAATGTTCATCAAGACAAGGTTTAACCCTTTCACCCCTAGAGGGACAATACGTCCCACAAAATCATCATTTTTAAAAGTGGGATATATCATCCCAGATTTATATAAAAAAAAAAATCCGTTCTCAGTGTTTTCAAATGCTTATTTTGAAATCTAAGACGTCAGTAAAATTCACTTGGCTAACTTGTCTGGTTTTGTCTCCAGATCGATTTTTGTTCAGTAGTCCTAGAAGGACATAAAACTTTGTAGAGGTCATATTTATAGCCCAAATAATAATGCCTGATCAGAAAGATTGAAAGATTCTTCCTAAAGTAAGTCGGAGTGAAAGGTTTAAGCAAAGGTTTTGGTTTCCTTTCTATTTCAGCTTCCTTGTGTTTTCATTTTAATTAACATGCTGTCGCATCACTGATTCGTTTTTCGAAAGCTTGAGTAGGTACCTAGGTATTGTTCATAATGAAATTTACCTACATAGTTACCTACCCAAGTACCCGTCTACCTATAACATACCTACGTTAGATTATTTATTCTTATACCTACAAGAGTGAGAAATTTACCTACCTATGTACCTACCGAGTACCGAAGTACCCACCTGATTATCTAACTACCTGAAAACGGCTACTTTCCCTGTCGCGTATAATATCTCTAGTAGCGCGGTCAAACTTTCTTGACTTGGCGGGACGGAGCGCTACCGCGCTCCTTAATACCTACTCACCTTCCTACTTACCTACCTACTTATATTTTCCTTTTTGCTTGTATGTAGGTAGTTTAGATTATTTAAATATACCTACCTGTCTGGGTAAGGTTTTGTTTAACCCGAGTAAGGTTTTGTTTAACGTGAGTAAGGTTTTGTTTAACCCGAGAAAGCTTTTGTTTAACCTGAGTAAGGTTTTGTTTAACCCGAGTAAGGTTTGTTTAACCCGAGTAAGGTTTTGTTTAACCTGAGTAAGGTTTTGTTTAACCCGAGTAAGGTTTTGTTTAACCTGAGTAAGGTTTTGTTTAACCCGAGTAAGGTTTTGTTTAACCCGAGTAAGGTTTTGTTTAACCCGAGAAAGGTTTTGTTTAACCTGAGTAAGGTTTTGTTTAACCAGAGTAAGGTTTTGTTTAACCAGAGTAAGGTTTTGTTTAACCCGAGTAAGTTTTTGTTTAACCTGAGTAAGGTTTTGTTTAACCTGAGTAAGGTTTTGTTTAACCTGGGTAAGGTTTTGTTTAACCTGAGTAAGGTTTTGTTTAACCTGAGTAAGGTTTTGTTCAATCTGAGTAAAGTTTTGTTTAACCCGAGTAAGGTTTTGTTTAACCCGAGAAAGGTTTTGTTTAACCTGAGTAAGGTTTTGTTTAACCAGAGTAAGGTTTTGTTTAACCCGAGTAAGTTTTTGTTTAACTTGAGTAAGGTTTTGTTTAACCTGAGTAAGGTTTTGTTTAACCTGGGTAAGGTTTTGTTTAACCTGAGTAAGTTTTTGTTTAATACTTGACTGAGTTTGTTTGTGAGGCTGATGTGAGGTTTTTCACCTCGAAATTTGTATGAATGCCTGACAACTATTTTGTGTATGCAATATGCAATGTACAATGAGTACATGAGAGGACAGAAGAAAAGAAAGTAATAAGGAGAAAGCATGGAAATAGAGAGAGAAAGAAGAGAAGATAAAGAAAAAAACATGGAAAGAGAGAAAAGGGAGGAGTGACAGAGAGAGGTAAATAAAGAAAGAAAGGAGATAAAGTGCATGCAAAGAAGAGAGAGAGAGAGAGAGAGGGAGGGAGGAAGATAAACTATAAAGGTAAAAAATCTGGTGTGAACATCACACGACTTTCTATTACATTTGAGTATCGAACCCACAACTTCTCAACTCTAAGTCAGAGAGTGCTAAAAGTAGCACCATTCGATTCCGCGTGAAAAATCACATGGGATCAACTATTCACGTGCTCATTTAGTAACGGTTCACGAATAAAAGGGAAATTTGTCGACACAGGGAAGTATCGAACCCGCAACTTCTCAACCGTAAGTCAAACAGTACTAAAAGTAGCACCATTCGATTCGGCGTGAAAAATCACATTGATTAGAATATTCACATCCAAATGACCAAATGTTTTCGATGTCTCTTACCGTGTATACGAAATAAGGGTTAATGAACATTCACATCCGAATGACCAAATGTTTTCGATGTCTCTTACCGTTTATACGAAATAAGGGTTAAGCAACAATGACTTTGGTTAACGATTGTTCTGCAGAATAAAATAAAAAATCCTATCTACCCTAATCCTAAACATAGAGCTTTTTGCTCTCAGTTTTATGCGGTTAGAGTGGTCGCTCCCCTATATCGTCACTTTGATCTACCTGCTCAATGCTCTATGTGATACACTCTCCGCCCCGCTCTACTTGAGCGTAGTGTAGCGGTTGTTCGCTACGAAATTAAAACGGAAATGAAACACTCGATTTTTTTTTTTTTTTTTTTTTTTTTTTTTTTTTAT
>NW_007378711.1:84805-89408 GCF_000475195.1 Diaphorina citri
AAAAAAAAAAAAAAAAAAAAAAAAAAAAAAAAAAACAAAAAAAACTAGTGCTTATTTATACTGCTCGAATAGGAATAAAGAGTCCCTCCTCTCCGGCAGTAGACTACTGATTTGTGGCCAAATTCTCAAACTAGGTATGTTGAACATAAAATTTCATAACTCGGCTGGAATCAAAACCTCGTTCTCCTGGTTACCCACTACACCACCGAAGCCGGTCTTTCACAGTCGTGTTCAGAACAAAATTTGCAATCTAAAAATTCAGACTCCCGAAAAAGGGCGTAAATGAGGTTACGCCCTTCTTCCAGATCACACCTCAATTCATTTTACCTTCAGCACGAGATTCTCTACAGCCTCGCGTGGTAGCTCGTCCTAACTGAGTCTGCTTATCATGCTGAATTATTCCATCACCATGCTGATTATCCGGCTGATTCAGTAGATGTGGCTCAGCAGCGCTAGGGTCTTCTACTTCACCTTCTTGTGGTTCAGCAGTAGAATCTGCCCTGCCCGGGCTAGCGTACTCTTGACCTGCTGAAAGAATAATGGGGGTTTAATCTACTGATTATCCGGCTGATTTAGTAGATGTGGCTCAGCAGCGCTAGGGTCTTCTATTTCACCTTCTTGTGGTTCAGCAGTAGAATCTGCCCTGCCCGGGCTAGCGTACTCTTGACCTGCTGAAAGAATAATGGGGGTTTAATCTTGGTTAAATTAAACTTACACGATTAGGCAATCTCAATGATTTATTTTAAGCTTGTATTCCATCCCGCCATCGCCAGTTTTAGACTTTCTTCTCCTGAATTAAGTCCATGGGTCTTTAAACGTCGTTGACCTTGATTTTATACAACAGCCCCACATCTAAATTCCCACGTCAAAATAGTCGTATATTGCACCTTCATTAGAGGGCTAAAGTAACGCAGTCCTATCTCAGGAAGATATTTCAGTCTCATCTCAGCAAGATAAACACGGTATTTTCTACTTCTGGTCTGTTTTTATGGTCGACCTTTGGAAAATTACGAGTATTTTAGTTAAAAGTTGTCCGTTCCAAGAACGAATCCCATATGTTTGGGATAAAGTTCGCACCGGGCGGGAATCGAACTCGCGAGTAAAAGGCGCTCCCTTCCAAACGGCGCGATGCTGGATGCTGACTTATTGTATCTGTATGGAGATCAGAAAATTTTCGTGTTGGCGTAAATTTAGTCAGTTTTATATTGTATTTTGTGTTCCCAGGTAAAACGTCCCGGTGACAAGAACGTCCGCTGTACAATTCTACTTCTACTGGACTATCAGCCTCTTCAGTTCAAGTTAGATCCACGCCTTGCTCGACTATTGGGAGTTCATACACAGACCAGGCCTGTTATTATTAGTGCTCTGTGGCAGTACATCAAGACACACAAACTACAGGTATGTAGGGGGGGGAGAAAGATTCTAATTACAATGGTAATTAGCATCAGTTCAAATTAATTATTGGCTTTTTTTGTGAAGGTGTTTGATAGAGGGAACTGTAACTGCTAAGGTCTGATAATCCCGAAAGCGAAAAAAAAGACAGGACAGGATAGGAGAAAGGCAGCCGTTCCGAGAACGAATCTGTAGAGGATAAAATCCGGCCCGGGCGGGAATCGAAACCGCGGTCTAGCGCTTGCAAGGTAGACATTTATCTTGGGATGTAGAAGTACATACGTACATGATTCTGTAAATTCTCATCCTCATATTTTCAAGATCTAACTTGAAAACTGCCCCTAAACAAGTTATTACAATGGAACTATGAACTTTTGTCACCCGCGGGAATCGAACTCTAACCTGCCTCTCTGTTTCCAGGATGCTCATGAACGGGAATTCATCAATTGTGACAAATTCTTTGAGCAGATCTTCTCATGTCCCCGTATGAAGTTTGCTGAAATACCACAACGCCTCAACCCCCTCCTACATCCTCCGGATCCGATTGTTATCAACCATATTATCAGGTACCTAATTATAGTATAGCACCTACCTACTTTATACTCCGTTTTCAAGTGAGTTTCACCTTTTTACTTTCCTTATCCTATAGGAAGGAAAGTAATGTAATCGGGTCAAATTTTCGATGGTCAGTTTTTAGTGCCAAAACACGTTTTGAGGTCCCTAGAGCCTAAATCCAAAGTTTCAGCCATTGGTCCGTGTCTGTCTGTAAACAAAATATCTCGAGAACAGTAAGAGCTAGAGACTTGAAATTTGGTATGTAGATGTCAAATACAATATCTCGGGAATGGTACAAGCTAGAGACTTGAAATTTGGTATGTAGTTCACAAATGTGACAAAAGGATGCAAAACAAAACGTTTGGTTAAGATGGTTGCTGCGCTTGGCGGTATTATGACCGCTTTTGGACAGATTTCGACCGTTTTTTGGCGGTTTTCAGCTACACAGCGACAAAACGGTTAGAGATATTGTAAAAGAACACTCAAATAAGCATCATTCAATAGGATAAGGAAAGTCGTGTGATGTTCACACCAGATTTTTCTGCTTTTATTCTCAATCAAATAATCATGGGAATACAGGGTGGTTCGTGATTTGCGAACCACGCTTATATCTCAGAAACGGCTAGGAATTAAGGAATGAAATAAACGGCATCATGTAGATGAAATTTTGATGATTAAAATGGCTTTTTTTAAATTTGCAATTTCTTTTGCAAAACGGCCCATTTTTTGCCAAATATAGGTCACTCTTATGGGAACCCCCATTTTTTATTTAATTTTTGGAATCAGCATAAAATTTTAATTGAAAAAATGTATTCACTCGAAAAAATTTGCTCTACAAAAATTCTGTACACTGTGAGAAAGAAAAACAATTTCTTAATTATTTCTTTAGTTTTTGTATTATTCACTTAACTATTTCAACAACAATCAACAACAACAAACAAATTTATAAAAGCTGTTCAAAATGAGATCCATTTCTTTGTACACAGTAACGCATTGTTCGCTCTAACTCAGGACCAACTGCGTTGTTCATCAAATCTGGGGTCACTGACGCACACAAAATCGCGATTTGTGCAAATTTTTGTAGAGCAAATTTTTTCGAGTGAAAAATTTTTCAATTAAAATTTTATGCTGATTCCAAAAATTAAATAAAAAATAGGGGTTCCCATAAGAGTGACCTATATTTGGCAAAAAATGGGCCATTTTGCAAAAAAAATTGCAAATTTAAAAAAAGCCATTTTAATCATCAAAATTTCATCTACACGATGCCTTTTATTTCATTCCTTAATTCCCAGCCGTTTCTGAGATATAAGCGTGGTTCGCAAATCACGAACCACCCTGTACATATATATAGAAATGTGTCACTGCACTGAAGCCCTTCTCAAACAGGTATGTTGTTGGAAAGGCAAGTAATAACCACTTGGCCTTATTCCATAGGTCTCGACAAGTTTCTTTTCCTTGAGGCCAGAACTTTTCATACTCATACGAATTGAACAGAGCTTCTTTTCAACATCATACTTGATGTCCATCAATGATTTTTGAATAGATTCAGGGACCAAGGATTGTCCGCTGTGGATGGATTCAAAACCCACTTCTAATGTTGTTCGGTCTTGACCAGTTCTCTTTTCGCCCCCAGAAATCGGAAATCGCCCCCGTTCAGAATCGCTACTCTAAATGGTTACTAAAGGATACATGATCATCACCACTGTTAAAATGACTTGTCATACCATAATCATTGAGATCGCTTGTTCTACCCTATTCACCACTGTTGACATCACTTCTTGTACCATAACGTCCATAACCACTGTTGAGATCGCTTGTCATACCACATCACCACTGTTAAAATGACTTGTCATACCATAATCATTGAGATCGCTTGTTCTACCATCACCACTGTTGAGATCGCTTGTTGTACCTCATCACCACTGTTAAAATGACTTGTCATACCATAATCATTGAGATCGCTTGTTCTACCATCACCACTGTTGACATCACTTGTCATACCTCATCACCACTGTTAAAATGACTTGTCATACCATAATCATTGAGATCGCTTGTTCTACCATCACCACTGTTGAGATCGCTTGTTGTACGTGTTAAACATACGTTTCCCCGTGTTACGGCCAGATCCAGAATAATCGTTATCTCCCCCACTGGACGATATTTCACGCGTATCGTCCACACCGATACCAAACCCCGTGATGGGGTTACGCGAACCTTCCCGAGGTAACTGCACGTGACCTGGAGGAAAACGAAACGTGAACTTAATAAGCTGTATTTTCCCTGTGAAAGTTTTTTTTTTTTTTTAGAGGTTTGATAGAAGGAACTGTAACTGCTGAGGTCTTATCGTCCCGAAATCGAAGAGAGAAGGAAGACAGGATAGAAGAAAACCAGCTGTTTCGAGAACGAACATTATCCGTTCTGGATAAAATCCAGGCAGGAATCGAACCCGCGGCTAGCGCTTACAAGCTACCAACCGAGCTAACTAGGCTGGCAAAAACGCGACTTGAATGAAAGCCGAGCAAGCCTTAGTAGTTTGGAAGGTAGCGCGCCTGCCTTGTAAGCGCTAGGTCGCGGGTTCGATTCCCGCCCGGGGACGAGGCAAACTTTATACTAAATAGATAAGGTTTGTTCTCAGAACGGCTGGGTTTCTCCTCTC
>NW_007378712.1:0-61014 GCF_000475195.1 Diaphorina citri
TATGTGCCTAGATAAATAAATTATAGTTACACATCATCTGTAGGTACCTATCTATTTATTGTACGAGTACCTAGTATTAAAGTCATTGAACATGATACATAGCCAAGTACTTGAACTAAGTATGGGCATTAGGGCTCGAGTGCCAAAGAAAATAACATGTATGGAGTTATTATTGGCTTGTTATACCCACGTAAAGGTCACAGGCGATTGTGTGGGTGTACTAAAGGTAAAGGTTAGGGTTAGGCAATGTTTTGAAACGTGGTAATCCTATCCATACATAGTATTTTTTGCATGCTGACCAAAGCGTTCGAAATGTGCCTATCAAACTAGCTACATATGTACGAGTTTTCTATGCTCATAAGTTCCCAGATATTTCATTTTTCGAGAATTGCCAGTAGCCTGCAGTAGGTATAGGTAGATCATATTAATCTCAGTAAAATAAATAATTAAAATACTCACATTATTCTTTATATCAGGGCTACATCCCGCCAAGAGGAGTTCGCGACAGCTCTGGTTGTGCCCATTTTGGCAACACAGGTGCAGGGCAGCGAAGCCCCCATTGTTGAGGATGTGCAAGTTGGATTTGGATTTAGCTATAATGGTAACTGTGCGGCTGTAGCCTCTCCAGCAAGCCTCGTGCAGGGCCGTGTTCCCGTGGACCTTGTCTTGAACGTTGATGTCGGCTCCTTGCTTGATAAGAAACCGGACCACTTCGGCGTGGCCCTCCGTGGCTGCTATCTGTAGGGCTGTGTAGCCCATCTGAAATCAGACAGGGGAGAAATGAGATTATCGCATATCTATTGACTCCACATATGGCCTTGTTGGTATCATTTATCACAATCATGCTAATTTGGTGATCAGTGATACCTATTTTTTCCCTCAGTCGTAATAAAAGTGAAAATGACTGCTCATAAAGCATAAAGCTGGTTTTTAAGAGATTCTAAACCTCTCTTCTGAATTGATATTTAGCATTTTTGAAGATTATGTTTAAAAGAAAGTAAAAAATATCTGCAGTCTAAAATATAATCGTAGTCTCAGATGAAAAATATCTGAGACTACGAAGTGTATCTTGCAGCAGAGTGCCTTTAAGGGTACCTAATTTCAATAGGTAAACACCATATAAAAAAGTAAATACCTAATATCTCATACCTACCTACTCGTATATCGGTACATAAATATATGGGTACATAAATATTGAATTGGATTTCCTGGTTTCTATTATTTACTCAAACCACTTGTCTTTCAACACTATCATCTCACACATTGAATAGAATGATAAATAGACCTACTTACCTACTGTTTATCGATTTCTGAAACCCCTAGCTTTGCAATATTATTAAGTTGACCGCCACTTCAAACAGAAGCACCAGAATAATCACCACACTCATCAGTGGATTCATTAGAGCGGCCCAAGTATTCACATTGTAGCTACTCTGACAAATCGCGTCAAAGAGAACACCGCTGATCCAATAGTATGCACCAATGAGAACCGCATTCCTAATCAATATTGTCTTGCCTGACACCTGATCCGATCGCAAGAAACACAGTAAATAGAAACTCTGCACGATTGCCGTGGCACCAAACACTCCACTCACCAAGTTGTATAGAAAGCGATCCGGTTGCCCTTTATCCAAACCGTGTCTGATAAGGCACGCAATGGCCCCTAGGATTTGCACACTTTTGCACAATATCGTTGATCTCGTTTTGAACGCATTGTATGAGTCTTCTATTCGCGAAATATTCATTCTTTATTGTTCTGAAAATGACTCGGATTAATTAGCACATTGCAACCATAAAATTCAACTTAATGCACTCACCTGGGAACAATGCGCACTTTATTTCTCTTCAAATTAGTCTTGTTTCCATCGAATGGAAAAATATTGTGTAAAATAAATTGGGTATTAGGTTCTTATATATAAGAAGCGTGAATTTTCTTTCTTAATCTTATTATGGTCATGGTCAATTAATTCGCCTGCTGCAATTTGGCGTTCTTTCACAGTTGTATAATAAACGTATTTTACATTTCTATAATATTCTCCTTTTTACACTTGAATTTGTTTCTTTGTTTCAGATGATGTGGTGGGTGATTGGTGGATGATATTAAAGTCCTCCCTCCGCAATCCATTCATCAGGTAATGTCAAATCAGGAATTGATTAGATTAGAAATATGCATGTTTTTCTGAAAAAAATGAAGGATACATAATATGTATGAGCAAATAGACAGAGAAGAGAGAGAAAAAAAAGAACCGAATACATCTACAACATTACTTAATTCTTAAAGTTTTGTAAGTACCTAAATAAAAGCGGCCAAACTTTTTTCGACTTGGCAGGAGTGCTACCGGCTCCTCAATCAATCTGTGAATTTGAAAAGAGAGGATCCTTTATTAAAGAAGATGGCTAAAAGCTTAAAATGCTGTTTAAATTTAATTCTCGTCGATGAACTAGAAATGGTCATTTGATCATCTAACTGCTACTGCTCGCAAAACCAGTTCTTTCGGTTTCTCTAGAACTGGTTTAAAAAAATCCTATCATAATCATCATCTACTTGCGCAAAAGTATTTGCAGACGTCTTGTGAATGTCATCAGTTATATTGAAGCAGAAGATCTTGAATTGAAAATGAGAAGAGAAGCAAAAGTTCAATGATAACTTCTTCTCCAAACAGTCGTATTCAAGGATACTTTGGACTTTCTATTCGCATGTTGTCAACATTGGCAACTGACTCCGAGGTATTTTCTTTTGATTCCGAGAAGTTCTTATCAGGACCATCTTCAACAGGAAAAAAATGGCTTGATCAATCTGCCTCTCAAATTCACTTATTAATCAGTTTATAATCAAGAGTCCTGAGCTCAACGGCGCAGTGCGCTAATGACAAAGGTCTTTTTTAAAAGAGGGAACTGTAACTACTAAAGTCCCATCATCCCGAAATCGAGAAGAAGACGACAAGATCGGAAAAGCCTTACTGGGAACGTACCCCATCTGTTCAATATAAAGTCCGCCCCGGAAGGTAATCGAACCACGACCTAGAGCTTACAAGGCAGTCGCACTACCTTCCCAGCTAACTAGGCAGGTTAAAAAAAATTAGAGTTACCTGATCATGTCCTTATTCCTAATTTTCCAAGATTACTACAGCTGTCTTCAGATATAAGGTCTTCACCTTACACTAATCTTTTTGTCCTTTCTTCCACAGGCCCAATCACCAGCTGACCTTAAAAGAAATGCCCTCCACCTTTCTGTTGCCACTGGCAGTGTCGATGCAGTCGCTAAAATCCTGTCCACTACCAAATTGGACATCAATGCAACTGATTCTGTAAGTTCAAACATAACACTATACCTACCTATGTAATCTTTACCAATAATGTAGCCACCAAAAGACATAAAAGAAAAAAAATGTTAAAAAGAAGAAAAAATGGCTTTAGGAGCAGCCAGTTTTTGCATCCAAGGCTAATCACTTTTAGTGTACGTTCATCATTGGAAACAGCAAGGTAGACGTATTTGAAAGCTATAAAAAGACATCTGGTGTATGGCGTATAATATTGCAGCTTTCTTGTAGACTCATAGGTAAATACATAACGTACCTACATTGTGTTGAAAGTACAACCGTAGTAAAAATGTCATGAACAAATTTTTATTGGAAAATCCAGACAAACATATAGGCATGGATTTTTTCCCCTTAATGTTATACCGCATCGCATCGGTGTATTTGGCACCTCCACCAAAGAAGAAATTCCTAGTCCCTGCATTAGCGTATTTCTGTTTTAATTTTCCAACTGATGTTCGTCCAACAGATGAGATTTTAGTTGTACATTCGACACATCCACCGAGAAATAACAATTATGTACCTACATTTGGCACATCCACTAATAAATAACAATTATGTAAATTATGTACATTTGGCACATCCACTATTAAATAATAATTATGTACATTTGGCACATAAACCATCTTTCTTTCTCTTTTACGGCCCTGCATTTGGCACATCCACTATTAAATAATAATTATGTACATTTGGCACATAAACCATCTTTCTTTCTCTTTTACGGCCCTGTCTGATTATAGTGATTACAAACCTCACCCGGCCGATGTTATCTATGTTAACCTATAGATCTTATCAAGGTACACTAAATTACAAGTGTGTACATTCTCCGTATCTACTTACAGTAGTCAAACACAAGTATCTGGATTCTTTCTGATTTAATTTGATTCTGGTGCGTTCTGCTAATGGATTCTTACAAGATAAATAACGAGGAACCAGTGGGTATGTAAGATACAAGTAGCTAAATGTAGCACAAACTACTGATTTACTGAAATACATTTCAACTCCTCGATTTAATGTGTAGCAAGAGTATGTGTAAATGTTTATCTATGTACGTCGTGATTAGAAGATAAGTATAGTAATACAACTAATATACGAGTAGCTAAATGTAGCACAAACTACTGATTTACTGAAATACATTTCATCTCCTCGATTTAATGTGTAGCAAGAGTATGTGTGTTCTTTTTCTTCGGTATACTGCGGTTTTTGTCTCTGAAGGGAAGGGAAATCGACTTTTCTTCGTTATATTGAGGATTTCGCTATATCGAGGTTCGTTATATCGAGGTTCCACTGTAGTAGGTAAATACCGATTATAACCCTTGAATCCGTTTTGAAATTAGATAAAATCAATGATCAGTTTAAGTCAGTAGATTTTACTCAGTAGGTAGTTAATTATACTGAACACATATCGCACTACCTAGAAGTTCAGTGATAAGCACAATGAATTTAAAGAGTCTAACTGAAAATGCTGATTGTTCAGAGGTTATACGGTATCAATGAACGTATGAGTATGAATTCTAGAATTAAGAAAGGATGTTGGGCTTGGATGCTCCACTTTTCTGTTCAGCCCAATCCGGATGCGTCTGAATATAATTTTCAAGTCGGTACAAATTAGTCTCAAGTTGGTACATTATGTGTGAATTTTGATGTGAATTGAAGTCTGGTAGGGTTCATAGAACTTACATGTCGATAACTTTGAGCCTTTAAGCTCAATAAAAGGTTTTACTCAGTAGGTACTTAATTATACTGAACAGCTGAACACATATCGCACTACCTAGAAGTTCAGTGATAAGCACAATGAATTCAAAGAGTCTAACTGAAAATGCTGATTGTTCAGAGGTTAATAACCCTTGAATCCGTTTTGAAATTAGATAAAATCAATGATCAGTTTAAGTAAGATATAAAGGGATCTTCTTCGAAAGATATCTAGTTGGTCGACGAACACGAAACTGCCCCAGTATTATATTAAAGTAAATGTATACGTATACCTATGAGTTGTCAGCACCTATCTTGGTCCCAGGTTGATACCTCGTTCACTCGTTGGATTCGTCTTCCATTACGGGTTAATATGACTATCAAAACGGCACCAGCATACAATAAAGCCGAGAACAATACAAACCAATTCACACCATTACAGACGTCCGGATATCTCACATTGTAAATCATCATGCTACAATTGGTTGGTACATCTCGGACATATTCTACATTTCCCCACGGAATCATTTGGGACAGGTTAAATGAGATGTGAATGTGCCTGCTGAACATATATAGCTATTTACTCAAGTAATATGCCTCATAATAGACGGTACCTTTAAAGAGTCTCAGCTAATAATAAGTTCCTATCTCTTTGAATTAATTCCCTCATCAGCCCATCTCCTAATAATAGTTATACAACAACTTCTACTGGTTGAATCATTCTCCCCGACGATGAAAAGTAATAAAAACTGTCCTCATTTCCAAGCAAACATTTTAATGCGGATTTCACTGGCACACTTACACCCAAAAAATTGACATGGATTTGTGCATGAAATTAAAATAACTCTCGAAACATGTTTAACAGCTCTCACACGTCACTAACACCTTCATACTTTCATCGCAAGAACAAGAGGACGTGTTAATCGTAAACCTAATCAACCGTGAACAAAGACAATGAAACCGAGACCTTACATTAAGAAGTAATACAACTCCATCGACCTGCTGTTAAATACATAGTTTATTTCCACGTACACATAGGTCTAATCATGTTTAACAGCTCTCACACGTCACTAACACCTTCATACTTTCATCGCAAGAACAAGAGGACGTGTTAATCGTAAACCTAATCAACCGTGAACAAAGACAATGAAACCGAGACCTTACATTAAGAAGTAATACAACTCCATCGACCTGCTGTTAAATACATAGTTTATTTCCACGTACACATAGGTCTAATGGGCTATGCTTATACATGTAGTTTTTATTAGAGTTAGTTTGAAGGTTTTTAACGTCTAGAATTAGGATTTAGTCCTAATACACAAATTGTTAGGGAAAGTGTGAGTGGTTTAACAGATTGGTTAACGCGCGTACTTCATGTAGTTTTTATTAGAGTTAGGTTGAAGGTTCTTAACGTCTAGAATTAGGATTTAGTCCTAATACACAAATTGTTAGGGGTACTTGGCTATGTATCATGTTCAATGACTTTAATACTAGGTACTCGTACAATAAATAGATAGGTACCTACAGATGATGTGTAACTATAATTTATTTATCTAGGCACATAATTATGTTATTATTTGCCTATTAAGATTGTAACATACTGGACACTGCATAGAAACATTGCCTTTCATCCTTTCAATCTCAAATGTGCGCGTACTTAATAAGTATTAAATTTCTTCGTTACGAAAATATGTTCAGAAGAGATAGGCAATGTGTAATAAAGTTATATTACTTTGTAAATTGGTGTACATTAACATTTTTGAAACAAGTCAATGATGCGCTCTGAAGAATGTTCGAACGAGAGGTTTTTTATGTGGAGACATTTCAACATTATTTCTGGTTGGAGGAATTCTGAAAAAAACATAATGCCAGAAATCACCTGCGAAGATTCTAACGTACTTTCGCAACACTAAACACTATTTGTACCGTGTCTAATGAGATGTGAGAGGATGTAAAAGCTGTTGTTCTGGATGGCGTAGAAAAAAATCTTGCGAACCTATTTGCTCCACTTGTTGCATCATAAAGTTATGTCAAGCATAATCTTCGCTTCAATCTGATACGAATCTACAATCTACCAGACTATGTACGTGATCTTCCAAGATAAATGAGCGAGTCACCTGTATGACAAACATGCGAGCCATTTCGAACCCAAGTAGGTACCTAGGTTATGGTACCGAGGTGTGGACAAAAAACGTCCTGGATTTGTAATCACACGTGATGTCAGCGCATGCGCAGAGCAAAACACGTCACCGGCTTTTTTTCTCCAAGTCAGCCATATTGCAAAATTGCGATTAATTTTCCAAACATTTTAAAGAATTTAAAGAAATTTGTGTTTTAATTTTAAGTATTAAAAACTAAAGACAGTTTATTTAAATTTCAAATTATAATACCTATAGTGACATTTTATACTCTGTTTTCATTCATTTTTATTAGTAAGAACTTTCCTAGAGTTTATTGTCAATGGCCTCTTACATGTAAGATGAATGAAAGTTGAAGTTTCAAACACCACAAATATTTTTCGTTATTATTGTATTCATGTTCATGATGAGGATTGAGGAATGATTGGGTAAGTGTTATATTATGTTTTAATACCTAGGTAAGGTACCTATTGCCTAGGCATATTTTGTAGGTGTAGCCATATAGTACCTACTTCCCATAGAAACCTATATTGATAGCCATTTTCACGCTCTTTTTACTTATCTACCTATTGTACAAAGTTGATTTCACAATACAGATACAGCAAAATGAGTTTTTATTCCAAACAAAATATGAGTAAACTATAACTATTATGATATAAACCAAGTTTCTCATTTCTGTTTACAGTACGGAGATACACCACTACATACCAGCGCGCGCTATGGACATGCTGGAGTGACCAGGATTCTCATCAGTGCTGAATGTCGCGTCTCCGAACAGAACAAGAATGGAGACACTGCCTTGCATATCTCTGCCGCTATGGGGCGTAGGAAACTCACACGCATTCTCATTGAGGCGGGATGTGATGAACAACTACTTAACAAACAGCAAGAATCTGCCAAAGACATCTCGGTTCGCAAAGACCTCAAGGAGATCATTGCTATTTTCAACAACGCTGCCTTTCTACGAACAGAACAGAAGAGAAAATCCGCAGTATCATTCTCAAAGAGTCGAAATAGCCCGAGTCGAGATAAAAATAGGGAGAGTAGAAATAGCAATCGAAGTAAAGACAGTCGAGAAAGAAAGAAGAAACATAAATTGGCATCATCACCCATGGAGAATGGTAACCCTCCGAACTGGTCACCTTACGGATGTCATTATTCTCCAGACCCTGAAGAATTCCCTCAACCAAAAATGGACTCCTTGCCTCAGGAACCTCTCAGGAAAGGAGAGCAGTACTACCTAGATCTAGCAGGAAACATTAGAAAAGGACCAGTCGGGGTCGGGTACACTTGCTATTGTGCTCCTTTCTTCCGCCATATTGAAGCTAAAATAGAACAAAGCAAGAAAGAGTTAAAGGAAAGTCTAGAACATGCCAAACATAGTCTCAACAAAAGAATGAATGATCTAGAGGAGAGGGCGAATCTACGAGTCATGGATAACGAGAGATCCATCTGGTTAAAGTCTCCACCAATTAATGGAAATGAAAGTGGTCCAGTATCCCGAAGTAGAAGTCTAGAGATCCTCATAGATGATATCAAAAACTCCGATAAACCCAACACCATGACAAGTGAGGCCAATCTGTTAAGTCAACGGTTACAAAGTTGTAACTTGGATTCTAAATTGTCACCCACAGCAAGGAATAGTGTCCTAGAATCAATATGGCGTTCTCATCGGTCTTCTCTTCAAAACTCAACCCTGGATATGGCACCCAAGTTAAAGATGACACACAGATCAATGCATGATATAAACCTATCTATGTCACCCGAGGAGAGATTAGCCCGCTTGTCCGAATTTAACAAAGGTGAGTTCCATCTACTACATAACATTTTGATAAGGTTTTTCAGCACTGTCAAAAGAGGGTAAGGGTGGAAAAGGAAAATTCAAAGGAAGCTAACATAACTTAAATGTATCACCATAAGACATATTTTAAAGTATTGGTGTATTGGGAATATGACGGCGCTCCGCCCCGCCAAATCAAAACAGCGCTACTAGAGATATTCCTTCAATTTCTAACCAATACTTTTCTTTTCTTCTCCAGGCAAAGAATCCCCGGAATCGGGTTTGGTCAGCTCGGAGCCTAGCAACACCACCACCCACACACCGGATCTCACTCAAGAAGAACTGCGCAAGTCTGTGCACGAGATCGTCTCCAAGTATCGTAACGGCAACCCGAGTCACAGCCACAATAGCCTGATGCATGATCTATGGCTTGATAAGGATGCTCAGATGAGTCTTCATCGAGCTCAGTTCACTGAGTTGGGACGCCAGGAGGGAGAAGGCCAGGAAGGAACTTGGAGAAAGGAGACAGGAGGAGATCTCTCGGAATCAAGTGACGAAGAGGATGGGGAGAGACAGAGGAGACGTGGCCCTTACATTAGCATGTCCCTGGAGAACAATGACTCTGGTTATAGCACGAAGATCTGCAGCAACTCACAGGGACCGTCACCCTCACTATCGGGTGAGTACTTGGCTCGATGACCCAGGACCTTGAAAATTATAGTGTAGTAGTCACGCTTCATAAGTATTTTTTTCCAAGTTGATAACGTCACAAAGTCTAGAGACTCTGGAAGTACATATGTACCTTTGTCTGAATTCAGTAGATCACACCTTAATCGAATCCAAGTATCCCATCATTAAAATGTTCACCAGAGCAGATCTGCCACTCCAATATCAAATAAGAAAACTGCATATGAGCATTGAGCATGGTACTTGTTATAATAGAAGGATTTAAATTTTCCCTAGTAGCCGCAGCGGGGTGTGCTGAGTTGCTTACTGGCGTAACCTAAACAATACCTAGTACCGATCTGCCACTCCAATATCAAATAAGAAAACTACATAATTATGAGCATTGAGCATGGTACTTGTTATAATAGAAGGATTTAAATTTTCCCTAGTAGGCGCAGCGGGGTGTGCTGAGTTGCTTACTGGCGTAACCTAAACAATACCTAGTACCTACGTTGAAGAATCTTATTTACCTGTACACCTACTTAATTATTCGCGAAGTTCTTTGACTTTTTTATTGCTTCATAACATTACGGACTGAGGTGTAGGAGTCAAAAAGTGCCAGTTTACCCACAAAATTAATTTGACTCCGAACTTTCGAATTTTCTCCTTTTTCCATTTCTCACACCAGGTGAAACTTTCAACGCTTTGTCTAAAGTACTTTTTTTATGTATTTCAGTGAGATTGGAAACGGATGGACTCACAAATGGCTCCTCCCCATCCCCCTATTCCCTACCCCCTGAGGATACGACCAAAATATTGAGGCTGCCACCCACGGATTTGACACGAAATGCCAGTTTGGTGTGAAACCCCAAAGCAACAGACGTCCGCTTCAGGGTCGACTAATATGGTCTACCTATACCTACTGCAGGCTACTGGCAATTCTCGAAAAATGAAATATCTGGGAACTTACGAGCATAGAAAACTCGTACATGGCTAGTTTGATAGGCACATTTCGAACGCTTCGGTCAGCATGCAAAAAATACTATGTATGGATAGGATTACCACGATTCAAAACATTGCCTAACCCTAACCTTTACCTTTAGCACACCCACACAATCATGACCTTTACGTGGGTATAACAAGCCAATAATAACTCCATACATGTTATTTTCTCTGGCACTCGAGCCCTAATGCCCATACTTAGTTCAAGTACTTGGCTATGTATCATGTTCAATGACTTTAATACTAGGTACTCGTACAATCCAGGGTCGATGAATTTTCGATCCTAAATACTTGGTTCAAACTTCAAAGCCTCCCTACAATCTGACCGATGCGATGCATGCAGAGCATCTAACGTCGCGTCCAAAAAAGACAGAGACATCTATGAACAAAATGAACATTTTTAAGTGCCTTTTCTTGGATGGTTTTCTAGGTACATATTCATATTCTTCAAAAATTAAATGTAGATCCTATAACTGTGGTTTTGAAATATCTAATCAACTTATCATCATCATTACATAACAGTCCAAAGAGGAAAAAAAAATCACCTGAACCTCGTACTCATAACATGGAGTCATACTTTTAGCACTTTAAAGAATTATTATTATTATAAGACGCTGACAGCCATGTAGCTAAATGTAAAAAGTGGGCATCTAACGTCGCGTCCACAAAAGACAGAGACATCTATGAACAAAATGAACATTTTTAAGTGCCTTTTCTTGGATGGTTTTATAGGTACATATTCATATTCTTCAAAAATTAAATGTAGATCCTATAACTGTGGTTTTGAAATATCTTATCAACTTTTATCATCATCATTACATAACAGTCCAAAGAGGAAAAAAATCACCTGAACCTCGTACTCATAACATGTAACATGTCATGTTATGAGTACGCTCATAACATGGAGTCATACTTTTAGCACTTTAAAGAATTATTATTATAAGACGCTGACAGCCATGTAGCTAAATGTAAAAAGTGTATACATAATTATTTTAAATTTTAGATTAGGTACAATAAAATATGTAATGTAAACAAAATATTGTTAAACTTTTTTATCAAGCAATATAAAAAGAAATTTTATTTTTCCAATTTTATTTATTTTCCAATGAGTCTATTTCTTTGTTGATTTACACAGTTGTATTTTCATAGGTACGATCCAATAAATAAATAAAAATAAAACCTGAATAGCACATGATAGAAGCGATTTTGATTAGATAGGTATATATCTATCTACAGGGTGTCCCAGTCAATAAATAAATAAATAAAAATAAAACCTGAATAGCACATGATAGAAGCGATTTTGATTAGATAGGTATATATCTATCTACAGGGTGTCCCAGATGACTGTATTTTGTATTAATCCGAACCCTATACCTATTGTTATCTCGTTCTTAAAAAAGCATGCAAACATTAAACTTTATTATGCATTCAATTATTTTTGATTTTTAAAGCGGATATTTTGGCAATATTGCGATGCGCGGTTTTTGCGGTTTCCGAATTCCGCGAAAACCGCAAAAATTCGAGTGAGTAGTCAATTGTACTTAAAATTTACCGTTGAAAACGAATATGTAATAAAAAAAAAATAGGGGTTCTCAAATCCAAAGTTGGCACCCAATTCGCGGACTTCGCGAAATTTTTTGCGCATCGTAGGGGTTCTCAAATCCAAAGTTGGCACCCGCAATTCGCGGACTTCGCGAAATTTTTTGCGCATCGCAATATTGCCAAAATACCCGCTTCAAAAATCAAACAGTTAAGGGGTTTTTTGTTTTTCGAAATTTCAAACAGGCTCCGAGAAAAACAATTTAAGCATAAATTCTGGGACACCCTGTATACTAAGAAAACAAAACAGCACAATACAAATGAATTGGAATGCAAAAAACAAACGAATCTTAACATAAGTACACAAGCAACAAAATCTTAACCTAAACAAATAATCTTTGGACGGTGAAAACTAGTCTAGTCTAGAATTATTCAACGATGAAATTTTACAGTAGATAATCATGTACTTTTGTCAAAGTACCTACATAAAAGCGAAGAAGATGGGCCCGTCCCTCCGGGAATTTTTTAGCCTGTAGTTTACTCGATTGTGGTTAAAGAAAATTAGGACCTTTGTACTATTATTACTCGCACTGCGTGTTCGGCAGGTTGCGTATACGGTCGCGCTGCGCGCTCCTGGGGCTTCGCACGGTTGTGCATGCGGTCGCACTTTGCGCTCCTTTGTTTACGGTCGCGCTGCGCGCTCCCTATTACTACATAATGTATGTTCCTACAGCAGATCTGCCACTCCAATATCAAATAAGAAAACTACATATGAGCATTGAGCATGGTACTTGTTATAATAGAAGGATTTAAATTTTCCCTAGTAGGCGCAGCGGGGTGTGCTGAGTTGCTTACTGGCTCAACAATTATTTGAAGGTATATCTCCCGATATGGGTCTATGAGAAAACACACATTATTTTGTTTTGACATTTACTTGAGTGTAGAATCTCAAAGAACGTTTTAAACAAGCATAAATTTATTATGCTTTTATCTGTAAGCAATTACTGGTCTTTTGATATATCAATAACTATAACCTATTATAAATAATTAAGTATAATTAATTATGATCTACGTTAGTCTATAGATAATCCTGAAAAAATACTGTATCTGTGAATGGAAATTCATTAGGTGTGGAGGGAAAGTTTGAATTACCTCCCATTCAATATTACTCAGCCTAGTCCATGGTCTTCAAATATCCCTTGGGGTGTTTCTTCCTGAAAATAAACGGGGAATGAAGAAATTTAATCATAATAATGAGAAAGCATCCGTGTTAAATTTGAGATTCATTGATAAATATTAGGTAAGGTACCTAGTAAGAATTTATTTATTAAAATTCAGAAATAGACAAGTTTTGTGATTCAAAAATAAGAGGAAATATAAAATATAAATTTAATCTTAGATTAAGTAGCTCCTAAATTCCAGAGAGGTTTGTGGTGTCATATTGGCTTTTTTGAAGCTCTAGAAGAGCCCAATTCTAGCTATTAATGATATCTCTCTCTCTCCCTCTCTGACAACTCAAGTTTGGCACACTTTAAAATTAATACGAAATAAGTCAACCCCGCAATCGAGCCTTTTGATGAAAGAAAGTAGAACCAAATGTCTCTACCACACAAACACTTACGGTCTATTCAAAATTGCAAATTGAGGTAACTCGAAGAGAAATAAATAAAGCCCATTCTTCCTTTACGTACTAGTAGTATCCTAGTATATCTATATGTTCCAACTAGGTAGAAAGAAATTATGGGTCTGAATATAAGTAATTTAAATATCACTTTTGTAGGATAACTAAATAATCTAGATCCATACGGACAACCACTTTGACACTATATCTAAAATTGTGAGATTCATAGGTGCATTTGAAAAATATCAGATACTAAAGTTTACATTTCTTATCTTATGCCTAATGTGCATTTCATTTCGAATTCAAAGTACTTAAGTAGCATTACTTAGACAGAGTAGAAATTAAATCCATCTCATTGTAATTGGAGTATTAATAAATAATTACAGACCTAAATAACTATCATGCCTTCTGCAGGAAAATAGTGAACGTATATTATTTAACACATAATGTGCAAAAAGAAATTGTTTTTCTTATTGCTGAGAGGAGTTCAAGTCCAGTTTTGCCCCTGAACCAGGAGCAGGCTTTGAAAGTTTTTCAACTTTCAAATAACTTGATAAAATGCAAATCGGATAAATAGTCTGGAATTGGAAATACAAAATAGACGTCAAGCTACAAGGAGAAATAAATAAAGCCCATTCTTCCTTTACGTACTAGTAGTATCCTAGTATCTATATGTACCAACTAGGTAGAAAGAAATTATGGGTCTAAATATAAGTAATTTAAATATCACTTTTGTAGGATAACTAAATAATATAGATCTATACCGACAACCACTTTGACACTATATCTAAAATTGTGAGATTCATAGGTGCATTTGAAAAATATCAGATACAAAAGTCTACATTTCTTAGCTTATGCCTAATGTGCATTTCATTTCAAATTCAAAGTACTTAAGTAGTACCTATTACTAAGACAGTGTAGAAATTAAATCCATCCCATTGTAATTAATAAATAATTACAAACCTAATAACTATCATGCCTTCTGCAGGAAAATAGTGTTATACAAATTATATAATTTAACACAATGTGTTAAATAATATTTGTATAACATTATGTCATAATGTTCAAAATACAATAATTGTAATTATTATTTTTCTTATTGCTGAGAGGAGTTCAAGTCCAGTTTTGCCCCTGAACCAGGAGCAGGCTTTGAAAGCTTTTCAACTTTCAAATAACTTTATAAAATGCAAATCGGCTAAATAGTCTGGAATTGGAAATACAAAATAGACGTCAAGCTACAAAACATACCAAGATTACCAAGGAACAAAACGGCAAGTAATATACTTAGCGCAAAATAAATGTAAGCCTGAATAATTTTGATTTTTAGCAACACATGCAAGTTAGAAATCACTCAAGTCCAAGTACGTTTTAGAGAATAATACGAATAAAAATAATCAATGATTTACTTATGATGAGCTTATATGTATGTCTACATCTGTCTGAAATCTACTTTCAATGACATTGAGTATATGTTTATGGGCTATATCTATTATACAAACGTATTTTTTCATGAAATGAAAACTTTGAAAGTTCGGAATATGTTCTAAACATACTAAAATTCATTTAAATACTACCTAAAAAATAAATATACATGTCAAAAAAGGGGAATAATTGAGTATATAAATATATAGGTATAGGTAGATACAATTAGATAGATACTTAATTTTAAAAATCTCAAATAAAAAATAGGTGTTGAATTAAAGAAAAAAAATCTCAAAATACAAAGTAAAAAAAGTATATACGATTAGATAGATACTTAATTTTAAAAATCTCAAATAAAAAATAGGTGTTGAATTAAAGAAAAAAAATCTCAAAATACAAAGTAAAAAAATGGAATGTTCTCTTATTACAAAAGTAGATATTATTAAAATCAGACATAAGAGCGAAAAATGAAAGCCGGATTTTAGATCTGTCCTAATCTTAACAGAGATTATTTGAATCGTGTGTCGTAAAATACATTAAAGGTAGATTGAGATTAATTTTATGTGAAACAAAGTAAATAATACAAATAATATCACTAGATTATATCCCTATATATCAAGGGAGGGGAATAGATTACTCTGGGCGCATTACATTCTGTGCGGCACCAAATTTGAGTCCAGTAAAAATTATGTAGTTAATATCGCATACATAAAAGGTAGATTGAGATTAATTTTATGTGAAATAAAGTAAATTATACAAATAATGTCACTAGATTATCTCCCTATCTCAAGGGAGGGGAATAGATTACTCTGGGCGCATTACATTCTGTGCGGCACCAAATTTGAGTCCAGTAAAAATTATGTAGTTAATATCGGGTTTGAGATTCAAGGAATTTGTATGAAGTAGATATGTATATTTTATTATTCATATTATTTTATTATTCATTCACAATAGAGAGGGCAGGATTATAAAACTGAGGAGTATATATAGGGGAAGAAGTTGGACAGATCAAAACATCAAATAAAAGTTGTATCGTTTGCCTTCTTCTTTTGTAGATAAAAATTGCCAGCATACTTCAGTGGTTTAGAAAACGACTGTTCAACATTTCAAGTCTGATTTTTACCCCAACAAGGGAGTGTTGGATAATAAAATATATATGACGATTGTGAGTCTTGGATAATTCGGTGGTTGATTATCCACATGTTTTAATTTCAGAGAAGTCCAATCTCTCTTAGTGCACCTTCAACGGCTTCATCCTGTAAAACACGAGAGGGAAATATTAACTACACCTTCCTCACGATCTTATACTATTTTCTACTTGGTTTTATATCCCAAAATTCCAAGACCACTAGGAAAATAAAAACAGCAAATGAGTTATTAATATTAACTACATTACACTTTATTCTGATGATACAGGTAGCTACCTACTGATACCCAAAAGGCACAGTCCCTTTTATTTGCTGGATAACAAGCATCAACTGATGAACAAATATAGGTACATATATGTAGAAGTTATGCAATCCACTTGACACGTAGCCTACCCAAAAAAGTATGAGTCTAAGCAGGCCTAATGGAATCTGCCCACTCAAAGAGCGAGAGAGAGAGAGAGAGAGAGTTATGCCATTAAAGCTTAAAATGTATTTTTTCTCTCAAAAAGGGGGTACGTAATAAAAATGTCATTCCTTCTCTTCTGTCTTTTGGAATCGGCTAAATTCATCACAAAACCTAACGACGCGACGCAAGAAAAGTAGGTAAGCCTGCTGTAGCATTGAATAACTTTGAAAAAAGACAGAGTGAACAAGACGTAGCCTACAATGAAATGGATCTTCTTTAGCAAATATTTTAAAAATACAGCTAATACATTTCAGCTGTTAAATATACGATTTTATTTGTTCATCAGTTAACGATTAATGGTACCCAATTGATCTGATAAGTGATTATGGACCAGACATAAATGTTAATCATGGTGAGATCGAGGATCGAGGTACGTTCAACATAAGGTGTGTGAACAAGAGAAAGAAAATAAAAACACCTTCTGTTGTTTATTAGTTGAAATAGTTTGGATTATTATAAGTACAATTTGTGCCATAAATTTCAAACTAAGAAAATAAAAAATAACCTATTCAAAATAAATTCGAGATTTTACTTTTGCTGGCACCTTTTCCACATACAGGGTGCGGCGCGGTAATTTACTTTTTTTGAAACTTCGATTAAAGGCTGTTATTCTTAACTGATGATTAATGCTGAATTATTATCAAGAAATGTTGGAAATTTGATTTTAGGAAGGTTTGAAGAGTCCACCATTCAAATGACGACCGCCATTGACGATTTCTGATATTTCGCTCTACTTTTCCAACATTGCAACAGGTATGCGGCCTATTTCGAGATAAATATTGTGCTTGAACTCTTCAATCATAAGGTGTTATGGACAGAAGAGGTGATGGTAATAGAAATGACAAAAATCTTCGAGTGCTGGGTGCTGGTACACGAAAATCTCTCGGTCGAATTTAACATTTAACGCTACTCCGTATATAATATTTATTACAAAATAGGTAAGTAAATAAGTATAATGAAAGCCTACTAGCTCATGATATATTCTTAGGCAAAGGGCAAATTAAGTTTAAAGCCAATTTTTGGAGTTGGACTCTTCAAACCTTCATAAAATCAAATTTCCAACATTTCTTGATAATAATTCAGCATTAAACATCAGTTAAGAATAACAGCCTTTTTTTTAATCGAAGTTTCAAAAAAGTAAATTACCGCGCCGCACCCTGTATATGTAGGTGCAAGGTGAAAAAAATAGGTAGGTACCGACCATTTCAATTACATGTTCTTCAGAAAAAAAAACTATGTAGGTAAAGATGAATACGCCTACGTTTTGAATTATTAGAAAAATTAGAAGTACGGTACAGAAAGTACAAATTACTATGTAGGTAAAGATGAATACGCCTACGTTTTGAATTATTAGAAAAATTAGAAGTACGGTACAGAAAGTACAAATTAAAATTAGGCATGTACCTATCTGAACCTTTAGGGTAGGTTCATTATTAGACAATTCCAAAAGTGGAATGTATAGGTACTAATTTTCAGTTTATAACAATGGTTCATAATATTTTCTTTTGCCTACATTCTTCTGTTTATTTTTCCAAAAGTGGAATGTATAGGTACTAATTTTCAGTTTATAACAATGGTTCATAATATTTTCTTTTGCCTACATTCTTCTGTTTATTTTGTATTAATCCGAACCCTATACCTATTGTTATCTCGTTCTTAAAAAAGCATGCAAACATTAAACTTTATTATGCATTCAATTAATAATAAAAATGACAACAATAGTGTATAAAATCAACAAGCATGCTACAAGGCCCTCAAGCTTTAGATATTAGATGTCTTAGATAAATAACTTTTCCCATTTCTTTAAGAGCTGGTGAAAAGAGTGTACCTGACCTATTAAGTTAAGATAAATATCAGCAGAGGACAAGAGAGGTATTTTTTATTTATCAAAGGATAGTAGTAATTGAAAACAATCATCAGACCCAAATAGGTAAAAATTAACTTCATACATCGTGTAAACACGACACTATACCATTTATAATATATAAAAATTTGACTTGTTTTATGTTCATTTGCATCTCCTATTAAATAACCCATTACCAGTTATGGTAGAAAGCTGAAAGAACCGACAGCCGTTTCATATACGTATCCATAAATAATCGTATATCAATATTTTATTTAAATTCGAAATGAAGTAATATGACTACTGTATAAGACTATCTATCTATTAAATAGGAGTAATAATTTAAAGTATACCGCACATGACTAAAATAATAAAGTAAATTTGGTAAGCCCACTGACTCATATGGGTAAGTTATTATCTAAGACTATCTATCTATTAAAAAGGAGTAATAATTTAAAGTATACCGCACATGACTAAAATAATAAAGTAAATTTGGTAAGCCCACTGACTCATATGGGTAAGTTATTATTAGAATCTTTTTCTAAGATTTTCTTTCTTACTGTAAATCAAACAAAAAAATAGATATGACTTAAAAATAAATAAACGAAAGTAACAATTTGCGAAACATTTTAAAAATGTCTTCCAATATTTTCAAACTATAAAATAAAAAAATATAATGAAAAGTCTTTTTAATAAAGAACAAAGTGAGATCTACTTGTAGAACATCTAGGAATAAATAAATAAAAATCTAACCAAGCTAATAATGTATTGAAAAAATGAAAACGATTTTTGAAAAAACAAGGCAAGACAAAAAGTGGTAATGGTAAAAAGTTCCTAGTCTC
Source organism: Diaphorina citri (assembly GCF_000475195.1). Classification (NCBI taxonomy): domain Eukaryota; kingdom Metazoa; phylum Arthropoda; class Insecta; order Hemiptera; family Psyllidae; genus Diaphorina; species Diaphorina citri. Next base: position 19,477 of record NW_007378712.1, read on the forward strand.
ATTTAAATAAAAAAGCTTCCTTCAATATCAAATTAAATGATTAAAACATCAGACTTTAAACGTCATCTATCTATGAGATGTTGAAAATAATATTCACGACAGAGAAAAATGAAATATTTCAAATTTAAACCTTTCATTTTGACCAAAAGTTCATCCACCATAATTTAAATGAATTATATCCTCTTTTATCAAATCAGACTAGGAATTGTTTACATTACTGTTAGGAGAGAGGGCTTTGAATTTCAAAGCTCAATAGCAGTATCTCCATCACTCACCTCTTGCAATAAATCTTGAGCCGCTATAGCTTTAAGTACATTCTTTTTGCTGGTCTCTTGAATCTCTCCTCCCAAAAGTAACTCGTCCAATATAAAGTAGGCTTTTTCAAAGTTGAAAATTATGTCCAATTCGCAGACCTAAACATAAACACGGAAAAATTAAGGATTACTAAGATTTTGTATAGGCACTATTTAAGTGTATTACTCAAAACAAAATCATCTTTCAGAATTGTTTCATTATTTTTGGATCAGACTTGAGATCTTCAAAAAAAGGCTGGTCATGGGATTGGCCTCAGAGTTTAGACTACAAAATAGTAATAATCTGTGTACTTACACTTCCAAAATATTTATCTAGTAATTCCACGTATCTATGAATTATCTCGATAGTTTAGACTACAAAATAGTAATAATCTGTGTACTTACACTTCCAAAATATTTATCTAGTAATTCCACGTATCTATGAATTATCTCGAGAGTAAGGAGTTCGTTGTCATTTTGTTCTATTGCACAACAGAAATACAGGCTGGCATATCTGAAATGCAAAGTAAAATCAAGATTCTCAAGGATAAGTTTTCCCTCATTGACATCAAAAGCAAAAGAACTATATGCGTTTTATAGCTATTCATAAATTTCCAATAATTAAATAAAAATTTAATCTCATCGAGATTAGAACCTTACATAACAGCCCATTATTTACTGTCTTTGGACCTTTATACATTTGAGAGCAATAAATTAGGGGCAAGAATATTGCTAAAGATTTTGATTTTTCTAATTTCCCCCGAAGATTTGTTTAATACTTAGGAGGTATCAAAAGAAAGGTAATTTCGTTGACTTTTAGAAACTGTGTTTAGTTTTGAAAAAACTCGTGTCGTTAAAAAAAGAAAATTAAAAATGCAAGACAAGTTCAAAATAAAGGAAAACATCGAAGTTCAAACTCAATGAAAATCGGATTATTAATTAATGCATGATTATGAACTTTTTTCACACAAGAGGTGGCATTTAGTACCTCATGTTCCATTCTCAAACTTGTATGACAGCCTACATTCGGTTCACACAAGAGGTGGCATTTAGTACCTCATGTTCCATTCTCAAACTTGTATGACAGCCTACATTCGGTTCCTCATGAACAGGATGAGGTTCTTCCCCCTCTCTTGTTTTTAACGTATTTCCATAAAAAAAGGTCGCACGAGCTCGGGTGAGGAGGGAGGAAAATCAAAATGGGTGCAAAACTTTGTTTGAGCATTAGTCAAAAATTCACTACTTTTCATGCCACCACAGCGAAGGCTCGATGTTGCGGGGTCCACGACTACATTGTAACAAAACCTTATTCTGTTTTGAACTCAGTGATGTTCATGACGTATTTCCATAAAAAAAAAGGTCGCACGAGCTCGGGTGAGGAGGGAGGAAAATCAAAATGGGTGCAAAACTTCGTTTGAGCATTAGTCAAAAATTCACTACTTTTAATGCCACCACAGCGAAGGCTCGATGTTGCGGGGTCCACGACTACATTGTAACAAAACCTTATTCTGTTTTGAACTCAGTGATGTTCATTTCAACGAGCTCCGACAAGATATAACAAAGTTATGGGCAAATCAAATTCGTCAAGTAACGCTGGGTCACCCTGTACTTTCTATAAGTGGGTTTACCTTTTATACACAATTTTGACGTCTTTCCATTCAAGAAAACTGCACATAAGCTCCGACAAGATATAACAAAGTTATGGGCAAATCAAATTCGTCAGGTAACGCTGGGTCACCCTGTACTTTCTATAAGTGGGTTTACCTTTTATACACAATTTTGACGTCTTTCCATTCAAGAAAACTGCACATCTTTGGTTTTCGGGCGAGAATGGTTGTGATGAGTTCCCGAGTGATTTTCTTCTTCAGCTTATCGGGATGTGCAACGTACCACTTCTGAAGTCGGAGTTTACCTTGACGACTAAACAACAACATGAACTGCATCTATAATCGAGAATCGAGTAAAACATATTATATTCATTGTGACTATTATTTATGTTTGGTACATTAATACACTTTAAAGGTGTGTCAGAACATATTTGACCGGCCTGTGGGGAAATGGAGTGGATGACAGAGTTGTGGAAGCGTATTTGAGGGTAATTATGCAGAAGTCACGTCCGTGGAAAAGAAAAGCTCCTTTTTGTATTTAACCTAACCCTATAATAACCAGGGTCACTGCTTGATTGTGCCAGTTTTTAGTAACTGTAAGGAATACACAAAACAAGCGGGGTCCGTCCCTCCGGGAATTTTTTTTAGTCCGTAGTTTATTCGATCGTGGTTAAAGAATACCTATGTACCTACCTAATTTGTTTAATATTCAGTTTATTATCATTCTTTTTAGTAACTGTTAAGAATATCCGAGAGAAAAATCTGAAATCTGAATGTGTCCGAAAAATTTCTGAGATCTGAGCTATTGGAAAATTCTAGGCTGTCCAGAAACTGGCCGAAAAATATCACAAATTCGTGAGAATTCGCGACACGGCCGTCGCGTCGATCGACGAGGTGAATCTATGTTATCGAGGTAGTGTGGACGTTTCAGTCGACATCGATCGACGGCCGGTCAACTATGTGACACCTTAAGATATTAGAGCATACATTCAGTAAGTACTCGTACATTTTGTGCTTATCAATGGATAACAACCTAATAGGTCAGAGATAAATGTAAAGATATAGGTAATCAAACAATACCTTCAACATTAATATCGATCGGGAAGTGAACCTTTTTAATGTTGAATATGTGTTACGATTATTTCCCACTGGCTGGAACATCCTATGTTTGCTGAGGTCACCCGTCCATTTACTGATCTTCCTTTCAGTTGCTTTAAGGTGAGCACAGATTTGAGCGCCACGCCACAGTGACGCTGTGGAAACTCACTGTGATGTGTGATCATTGAAATTTGCCACGTGTCACCAGTTCGAATACACATCAGAGTTTTTTCCTCCAAGTTAAATACATAGAATCTAGTATAACACCAACCTATGTACCGACAAGTAGATACACATTATGTATAACTAAAGTAGGTAGATAAACTAAGACAACAGAAAATATTAAAGTAAAAACAAGATAAGTTTAATTCTTCTTTATTACCGACAAGTACACATTATGTATAACTAAAGTAGGTAGATAAACTAGACAACAGAAAATATTAAAGTAAAAACAAGATAAGTTTAATTCTTCTTTATTTCAAAAGTAAAAATAAATTTGCCAAAAACGGTGCAGCTAAGCTATTATCTACAGAATTTGATACTTATTTCTAATAAAATGAAAAAAATAAATAAACTTCTTTAATAATACAGTGTCCGCGATATGACACCCTTGTTAATACAGGGTGTCATTTATCAGGAAAATGAACAAATAGGGTTGTATTTTCGGGAAAGTTTCGAAAACGGAACCGATGACGCCCCATCTTGGATTTTGTATGGTTTAGTTCCGTTTTCGAAAGTTCCCGAAAGGAAATTACACCACAGATTTAATTAAAGTTGATAGGAATAATCTGGAAAGGTGGAGAAGAATGTTTTATATTTATAAAGTGAACAAACACAACATAATATGTATTAATAATAATAAAGCGTCTAATGAATCCATAGACCTTCTCATGTAAAATAAAATAGGTTTCGCCTGGATTTATGTTGTTAAGTCTGTCCTTTAAACAAGTAGTTGTTATGTACCTACCTACCTACCTACCTATTCAGCAGAAAGGATTAAAAAAACTGTATTTACCAAAAAGTTTCAGAATCTTTATGAAATAACAAGTTATTGTGCCCATACAAATTTTAGAAAGAAGAAATTTGAATATAAATTTCTCATTTTCACTGTTCAGCAGAAAGGATTAAAAAAACTGTATTTACCAAAAACTTTCAGAATCTTTATGAAATAACAAGTTATTGTGCCCATACAAATTTTAGAAAGAAGAAATTTGAATATAAATTTCTCATATTTACTGTTCTTCATGTCACAGTGTTAAATAAAAACTCGACTTGTAAATCAACTAACAGATGATCCATAAGAGTCTTGTTTCAAGTCATCTACTTTATCTGTTTGTTTCGTGTTACTTTCATTTTCAGATTTATTTTGATTAACAGAGTCAGCCATAAAAAATTCTGGTAACATAAAAACTGAATTTACTAGATTTTCTATCGCAGGCCTAGAGGGTTGTGCATGCACTCTGAGAAAATGACGACGAAGATTTTTTTCTTTTCCAAATTTTTTATGACAGTTATCACAAGGGTACGGCAATTCTTCAGGTGGAAGTCCAACTTTCTGTTCGTGCATTTTGATCACATGCCTTTGACAACTCTGTTTGGTGGCAAATGTTTGAGGACAACCCAATGGACAAACAAAGTGTGACTCTTCGTTCAAATGCTTCTTTTTAAAATGTTGTAAATAATTTCGCGAGTGTTGAAATGTTCTATTACAATCTGCAAAAGAGCATAATATTAATTCCTTTTCCCATCTAGGCAAATGCTTACTGTACATGTGCTCTTCAAGAAAAAATTTCCTTTGGGTTTGGAAATTACAATGATGACAGATATAAAGCAAAGGATGAAAAATGCTGTCATGTTTTCGTTTATCATTGTACCTATCGAACGTTGCTCCATAACATTCAGGCTCCTCACAGATCCAAGTTCTATGACCTCTCATGTGTCTATTCTTCTCAGTGTTTGTAGTGAACACTAAATCACATTTGTCACATTTCAATAGTTTGATGCCATGCATTTGGTACATATGTGCATAATAATCAGCCTGATAAAAAAATCGTTCAATACACACATCACAAGTGTATCGCACCCTACCACCAGAAATGTGGCATTTTTGAAAATGTTTCTTCATGCTGTACTTCGATTGAAACTTTTTGAAACAATTTTCCTGGTCACAATGGATGGTAGCAAATACATCTGGACTGGACCCATGAGCTGCTGCATTATGTCTTCTTAAATGTTGAGCTGTTGTGTAGGATTTACCACATGATAATATAGCACATACATATTGTCTAATATTGTCATGGATTAACATGTGCTTCTTAAGTCTATCAGGTCTTCCAAAAGTCTTGCCACATTTGGGAAAAATGCAGGGGAATTCTCGCTTGTTTGTCCCAGTTACTTCCATACTAGTATCACCAGTGTTGAGGGTGACAGGTTCTTCAGCAGTATTCTTAAAATGGATAGTGACTTTGTCCTCAGTAAAAGTATCACCAGAGCTGAGAGCATTGCCTTCCCCATCATTAAAACTATCACTGTTGAGGGTGGTAACTTCTACTTTATTGGCATTACCATGGGTTAGCAAATGTTTTTTAATTCCATCATGTCTCTTAAATATTCTGTTACATCCAGGGAAATTACAACAGAATTCTTGTTTCTTTGGTGCACTTTCATCAAAATAATCATACAGCATTTCAGAATCAAGAATGACATGTTTCTCTACTTTAACCACAACATTTTCAACTTTCACCTCAATATTTTCCTTTTTTTCATCAATTTTCATTTCATTTCCTTCTTTGTTTTCATCATGGTCTTCACCACAGTGTTCTGCAATCATGTGATCCTCTTGGTAGTCTGTTGCCTCTGAATTGCCAATTTTCATTTTATTTCCTTCTTTGTTTTCATCATGGTCTTCACCACAGTGTTCTGCAATCATGTGATCCTCTTGGTAGTCTGTTGCCTCTGAATTGCCAGTTTTTATTTCATTTCCTTCTTTGTTTTCATCATGGTCTTCATCACAGTGTTCTGCAATCATGTGATCCTCTTGGTAGTCTGTTGCCTCTGAATTGCCAGTCACATCATCTGTGGCATTGTCAATGTCCTGAAAATGTCACAATACGACATTCAGATTGCAGGTAGTGAAAAATTCAGTCAGATTCACAAAGACCAGGAAGAACATAAATCTTGCAGCAAATAAAAGCAGCAAATTGCAGCTGATAAAAGTGATCAAGATAATATCCTCAATAAATTTTGATTATGATAAATCTTAACACAGTTAGAAGAAGTTTTTACTTGTTGGTTTATTCAATTTAATGCTGTAGCTTCTTTCTTAGCATCATGTATTTTCCAAGTTTTTTTTAGATCGGAATTTCTAGTTAAATACTTTCGAAAACATTGAACACCTAACAAAAGTGTTGGCATATTACTTGCTGCTTCTACACAAGTGGAACAAAGATCAAAGGTGTTGGCCACAGCAATATGTGATTATATGTCAACAATTTTTTCTGAATATGAAAGTTATGATGAAATTTTTGTTCATTTACATGCATTTTTATAAATGTTCCAGAAACAAATGTTACACACCATGTGTTAAGGATCCAGTTTCAAGTGATATCAATTAAAATAAAATGCTATGAAACTCAGCTGGGATTGAACGTACACTGTTCTTTTTGCCAGGTAGGTAACTGCCTAGATTACAATAGGTGGAGGTATTTTCCTTTTTGGATATTGAAACAAAACCAGTTTCCTTATTAAATTCACTCTTGGGCATAATAACAAAACCACATTGGCTAAAACATGATGCTTCTGTGTTTTAAATGGTTATCTGAAAGCATCTTGGTGAAATTTTGGGTACCTGACTATTCAGAAGCCATGACAATGATAAAGAAAGCTCCCTTTTGTGTTTGACCTAACCCTATAATAACACTGGTCACAACTCTTTGTGACAGCTCCTCTTTGAAGCAATTTTCCATTTACATGACTTCTGAAATTCTGAACAAGTACTGACTACTGAGATGTTTTCATGTGTGGGGGTCTGTGGGTAGGTAAACACCATAGAAAATGCTTTAGCAGCCAACCAAAATGTTGAAGTTGAAAATTCAGATCTCAGCAAAAGCAGTTTTGTATACAACAATACCCAGAAGGGAATTGCTACACCTAATGTTACAAAAGCAGGTGGCTAATGGTTTTGTATTGCTTGATTTTATTTGATTACCCACCACCAACCAAAATGTTGAAGTTGAAAATTCAGATCTCAGCAAAAGCAGTTTTGTATACAAAAATACCCAGAAGGGAATTGCTACACCTAATGTTACAAAAGCGGGTGGCTAATGGTTTTGTATTGCTTGATTTTATTTGATTACCCACCCGACTACTGAGATGTTTTCATGTGTGGGGGTCTGTGGGTAGGTAAATACCATAGAAAATGTTAGCAGCCAACCAAAATGTTGAAGTTGAAAATTCAGATCTCAGCAAAAGCAGTATTGTATACAACAATACCCACAAGGGAATTGCTACACCTAATGTTACAAAAGCAGGTGGCTAATGGTTTTGTATTGCTTGATTTTATTTGATTACCCACCTGCTCACAAGACAGTTTCAACTAAACTACAGATGGCAAGGATACATATAGTTTAGCTGTGAACACTATGGATAGGAACATACTACAGACAATAAAGTAACAATAAAACTTACCATGGTTTGGTCTGCTCTGAAACAGCAGTTGAACTTTGGAAACTTTCTCTCCTGGATAATATATGACAAATTGGACTTATTTAGCTTCAGAAAACAGTGGTCTACTGTAATAAGAATGAGGTAGTTAAGCAATCATTTCGAATTGAGATAGAGGTAGAGGAGTTCACTAAAAAATCTAAAAATGCTAGTATTGCTAGTACTGCTGGTAGCTGGTAGGTACTTACTATTCTTACTAATCCTATTACTTAACGCTTGGACGTTTTTAGTATTTATCTGCCTATCTAATCTAATATTTTTTTTTATGAGGATTTGAGGATGCACACGGGGTTTGGGAATCAGCCAGTGGAATCAGCTGATAGAGAAATACACCCGGCAACGCTGTAAAACAGTAAATAGTAGAATCTGCGACTTCCACAGACGCGCGAGAATTTGAATTTTCTTTCAACTTAAAAAAAAAGTTTGATTTAAATAAATTTAATTATTTTTCACCCAGAACCAGAAACCTACCTAATTATTTTGGAAGAATTGAAGAAATTACCTTGCCTTTTAATTCTTCCTACCGTTCATTGTATTGAAAAAAAAAAGTTTGATTTAAATAAATTTAATTATTTTTCACCCAGAAGTCCCAGAAACCTACCTAATTATTTTGGAAGAAATTACCTTGCCTTTTAATTCTTCTTACCGTTCATTGTATTTTCTCTAACCGCATACTTGGAAACACATTCACATCAGAAACCATCAAGAACACAAATCTTCAGTAGGTACACACCAGGGTACCACTTTTCAAATATGTCTACCCTATTTAAATTCCTTCTTGGAGATCCATCATTCAAAAATCAAAATACTATTCTAATAAAGTCCTAAATGTTTGATTTTAATCAAGTTTGATTTAAATAAATTTAATCACCCAGAACCAGAAACCTACCTAATTATTTTGGAAGAATTGAAGAAATTACCTTGCCTTTTAATTCTTCCTACCGTTCATTGTATTTTCTCTAACCGCATAGGTACTTGGAAACACATTCACATCAGAAACCATCAAGAACACAAATCTTCAGTAGGTACACACCAGGGTACCACTTTTCAAATATGTCTAGTAAAAACATAAGTACTGGTGAAAAACTTCTATCCTTGATTGATGATATTGAACTAGTAGCAAAGTAAGTAAAATTTTAAACTTTGAAATACCTACTCCCCTGATTGGGCTGGGGCTGATTGAGAGGCTGACAAAAAACTCTGGCCCTGTCTGTACACGGGAAGAGGTGGAAGAAATACCTATTCTGCAGCCCACTTGTAGATTGTAGAGCTGTATTTTACTTTCAGGGTTGATATGGTTGAAATTTTGTCTTTGGGTGTATTAATGTGACCACATTTGCTGCCTTGGGATAGTTATGTATTTTAAATGGTTACCTATATCTGAAAGAGGGGCTGTTGATCAATCATAGCGTGGATTCTGTTTTGCAGCCCACTTAGAGATTGTAGAGCTGTATTTTACTTTCAGGGTTGATATGATTGAAATTTTGTCTTTGGGTGTATTAATGTGACCATATTTGCTGCCTTGGGATAGTTATGTATTTTAAATGGTTACCTATATCTGAAAGAGGGGCTGTTGATCAATCATAGCGTGGATTCTGTTTCAAGCAGCTTCTATCACAAAAGAGCAATAGGATTTTCTGGTTCCTGTTTCATTTTGTAATTACCTCTCTCTACAGGGAAATGCTTGAAAACACCATAGCTTTAAAACATCAAAAGTTAAATGGCCCAGAACAATTGAAAGAAATGTGTTCCTTTATTCTGAGTATATATTTTCTATTTTAAGGAAGAAACAAGAAGCACACAATCATGTAAAATTGAACTAATGATCTTCAATCCTAGGAAAGTAACCTCCATTTAGCACATTAAGTACCTACAAAAACGTGGGCTTTTCAAATGTGTGACATAAATTCATGCAACAGGTTATTTCCTCCCCTGAAATGATAAGGTTTAGCTGTGAACACTATGGATAGGAACATACTACAGACAATAAAGTAACAATAAAACTTACCATGGTTTGGTCTGCTCTGAAACAGCAGTTGAACTTTGGAAACTTTCTCTCCTGGATAATATATGACAAATTGGACTGATTTAGCTTCAGAAAACAGTGGTCTACTTTAATAAGAATGAGGTAGTTAAGCAATCATTTCGAATTGAGATAGAGGAGTTCACTAAAAAATCTAAAAATGCTAGTACTGCTGGTAGGTGGTAGGTACTTACTAATCCTATTACCTGTCCTATCTATCCGAGGTAGGTACTAGGTACTTATATCTTTTTTTTTTTTTTAATGAGGATTTGAGGATGCACACGGGGTTTGGGAATCAGCCAGTGGAAGTAATAAGAATGAGGTAGTTAAGCAATCATTTCGAATTGAGATGAGGAGTTCACTAAAAAATCTAAAAATGCTAGTACTGCTGGTAGCTGGTAGGTACTTACTAATCCTATTACTTAACGCTTGGCTTGGACGTTTTTAGTATTTATCTGCCTATCTATACCTTATCCATTTGAATATGGCAGCAAGGAGTCATCTAAAAAGTAGGCTACGTTGCCAAACGTGTCAAAGGTTCAACGGTATACCAAAATGAAAAATATTTTACTTAGTATTTATGGTGTTCCATGATTTTTCTTCTAGGCAACTGCAATATTTCAAGCAAAACAGAAATTGCAGTCAATCAACAAAGCAAACAAGAGACCTGTTTCCTCTGAAGAACTCATCAAGTATGCTCATAGGATTAGTTCTTCTAATGCTGTTTGTGCACCACTCACTTGGCAACCAGGAGATCCTAGACGTCCCTATCCTACTGGTAAACTTAATTCTTCTTTGTCCTCTTGTATATCAAGCCATTATTATTATTTTCTTCTTACATATAACTATAACTATATCAATTATCTACCTATACAAGAATTTGATAACAGTGAATTTTCTACTGTCTCATTTGGGACTCAATAGTATCAAAAAATCAAATCAAATATTTTTATTGTGGTGATATACAAACATGTATGTACACAAATTTTTCCTAATGCTAACTTATAACTAACTTAATATTATTTTCTTCTTACATATAACTATATCAATTATCTACCTATACAAGAATTTGATAACAGTAACAGTGAATTTTCTACTATCTCATTTGGGACTCAATAGTATTATTTGGGCTGCATAGAAAATCCCTATTTTATCATTGTAATTATTTTTTTTCTATTGTTTGATACAGACATTGAAATGCGGGTTGGATTCTTGGGTCGCCTGAATGATTCTCCTCTCAATGGACATCTCCTTTATTTGGGCTGCATAGAAAATCCCTATTTTATCATTGTAATTATTTTTTTCTATTGTTTGATACAGACATTGAAATGCGGGTTGGATTCTTGGGTCGCCTGAATGATTCTCCTCTCAATGGACATCTCCTTCCCCAGCAAAGTCTGGGTGATTTACACCGTACCCCATCTGAACTGTCACAACAAAACCAGTTCTCTTGGCATTCAGGAGACATGCATATTGGCAATGTACCACTTGACCGTCAACAGCAGAACAGCAACAGAGAAAGTGAAGACGTGGAAGTCATGTCCACAGACAGTAGTTCAAGCTCTTCCAGTGACTCTCAATAATATCATGTCAACCAGCGTTGCTCACAATAGTGAAGTGACAGCTTGATCTCTGATTCTAAATGTGTTTCCATGTGACGTACCCGGATGGGTGACCATCTGGCCAATAGCATGCTGCTAGCTTAAAAAAAAGTTATTGGAGTCAGAGAAATCAGGGTGTTTACCAAAATGGAAAAATAAAATTCCCTGACTTTTCCCGGTTTTCCAGTCCAATTTTTTCAAAATTTCCAGTCTACTTTTCCAAGATTTTCCATCCTATTCCCACTGCGCCGCAGCCTTTTTTTTTTCAAGCAATGTTCTCAATCAAGCCTGTTTAATTTTTTCAATCTTCTTTCATCCGACTAGGGTAAGGTCTTGAGTCCTCTATTTGCACCATGAAATAACTGCACCGCAGGCCAAATTTTTTCAAGATAAATGACCTTTGACCAAAATAATGACCTCAAGACTACTATACAGCCATTTCTCAAATTGTGAGCTACAATTTATAGAAACCAGAATTAACGAAATTGAAATTTTTATGACCACAGGCGAAAATTTTGGTCTCTAATTTAAAAAAAAAACTTAGTTATCAAAAACACAAAATTTGACGCCGCGGGCGAATTTTTTGAATATTTTGGTCTACAATAGTAAGAGAAGCAGACTTGTCAAAGGTGTAATCTTCAGGGCCGCAGGCGAAACTTTTCAGTAAGTTGTATGTAACCTGTAGCTTGTCATGTGTCAGTTTTTTATGTAATTAAATACGTGTAAAAAACGAGTATAGTTATTCCCCCTATATATTTCTTTAGAACATAAAATGACAGCGCCGCGGGCGAAATTTTTTTCGAGAAAATTTAAGTAGCTCCTTCAAGGTTGCATACTTTTTTTTACTGACCAAAGTCTTTTTCACTTTTTATAGGCCTTTGAAATATTCCCAAAACTTCAGCGCCGCAGGCGAAATTTTTGAGAGATTATATGTTGCCCCTTCATGGTTGCATACTTTTTTAATTGAAATCTTTCTTTGTCTTTTTTTAATTTTTTTGAAAAAAGCATTTTTAAAAAAAGCATTTTGGCTCAAATGTAAAATGGGTCAAAAAAAGCATTTAAAATGTAAAATGCAAAATGCTTTTTCAAAACCAATTTGAAATGTAAAATGTAAATGTACATTTTACATTTTGCATTTTGCATTTTCCATTTTGCATTTTGCGGTTCGCACATCTCTGGAGACAGCACACAGGATCACTCTCGTAACCAATGAGATTGAGTAAATTGTAGTTGTACAGGGCACGGCAACGTAGGTATAACCTCGACTCTTCAAAGAATCGCGACTCTTCAAAGAATCGCGATTCTTTGAATTTAAGAATCGCGATTCACGATTCTTTTGAAATATTCGACTCTTTGAATCGACTCAGAGAATATTTACCCATCCCTAGTCAGAGGAGCCCAAAGAGCTGAAGCACAGATAAATTGGTAAGTTGTTGGATTTTAAATTCTTATGTTAAAATGAGAAAGTTGAGGCTACCTACATCAAAAGTTTGTGTAGGGAATAGATTTTTTTTCCACTTCTAGGTCATGGGTTTGATTCCCACTTGGGTCAAACTTTATCCTTATCATAAGGTTGTTCTTGGAGTGCTGGCTTTCACCTACCCTGTCCTCATTCTTCAATTTTGGGATAAGACCTTCATTGTTTAAGTTTCCTTGTATCAAACCTCTTTTTACTTTCCTTATCCTGTAGGAAGGAAAATAATAGAGTATGAAAATCATCATCATTTTGTACCTAAGTATATAGTTATTATCTACTAATTCTACTTTCTTCTGATTCCAGAGTGTCTGCTTATTGAACAAGACTCATCCAACAATGTTTTCTCAATTCAAAAAGATAATTAAACCACTGGGTGTTCTTGCCTTACTTCATTTTGTAAAATGTGATAGTAGTGGTTCCATGACAGAAGGAAAATCAAAAGTACTTACTCAAAACACATTTTCTGAGGAGGTTCCTAAGAATAATTACTTCATCATGTTCTATGCACCATGGTATGTATTATGTATGTTACAGTTTTGAGATCAACAGATAGTCAAGACAGTAAGTATTTCAGACATTTCATTAATATGTATTGATTAGGTAGGGTCTTCTTTACAATACTACCCTTGCAAATCAGAAAAGTATGTTACAGTTTTGAGATCAACAGATGGTCAAGACAGTAAGTATTTCAGACATTTCATTAATATGTATTGATTAGGTAGGGTCTTCTTTACAATACTACCCTTGCAAATCAGAAACATGCCAATAATTCTATCCAAAGCCCTTGAAAATAAGTGCACATTGAATTTTGTTTCATAATTGAATTGAAGTTAGTCTTTGTCACATTATGGATCTCAATGAAAATTATCTTCTCTCATACATCAGGACATTCTGAAATGTGGAGTTGGTGTTATATCCAAATTTTATATGCTTCCAGGTGTGGGCATTGCAAGAACTTGCACCCCATATGGGAAGAATTGGCAGACATGCTCAATGATTCAGAAGATAGTCGAGTAACAATAGGACAGGTGGATTGTACTGTAGAGAAACAGTTGTGTGCTGATCAAGAGATTACAGGATATCCTACGTGAGTTTAATGTATTTAAAATTTATTGTACATTTTTCAATTTTTTATCAATGTTCTAGCTGTAGAGGACAAAAAAAAAACTATCAAGAATAAAAATGATAATAATAAATACCCACCTACATGATATTTTTTGAGAAGACCTAATGTTATTTTTCATATCTATCAAGAATAAAAATGATAATAATAAATACCCACCTACATGATATTTTTTGAGAAGACCTAATGTTATTTTTCATATTTTACAGATTGAAATTTTTCAAGAAAGGCAGTGAATCAGAAGCTAGCAAATTCAGAGGGACCAGGGATCTACCAACCCTAACCAACTTTATTAATGAACAGATCTCAGAAACTCCCAAAGAACCCAGTGATAAACCTATTGTAAATGAAGGCCTGGTTGAGCTAACAGAAGAAAGCTTTGAGAAATATGTTTCCTTGGGCAACCATTTTGTCAAATTTTATGCTCCCTGGTGTGGACACTGTCAAAGTTTGGCCCCCGTTTGGCAAGAGTTGGCTAGTCATTTTAAAACAGAAGAAGATGTCTCTATTGCAAAAATTGATTGCACTCAGCACCGATCCATTTGTCAAAGTTTTGATATTAAATCCTACCCAACCCTTTTGTGGATTGAAAGTGGCAAGAAATTGGATAAGTTCCAGGGCAGTAGAACTCTTGAGACACTTGTCAACTATGTTTCAAAAATGAAAGGACCTTTGAATAAAAAAGCTGATAGTCCTGATGCAGAGAATGCTAGTGAAGTTCCTGTTAAACCAGAACCTGTTGTATCACTGACTTCAGAAAACTTCAATGATGTCATCAAGTCAGGAACTGTGTTTATCAAGTTCTTTGCACCATGGTAAGTGCCTTCTGCACAAGTACTTACCCCTATTTAAATTCCTTCTTGGAGATCCATCATTCAAAAATCAAAATACTATTCTAATAAAGTCCTAAATGTTTGATTTTAATCAGTCTATTAATTTTTCAGGTGTGGACACTGCAAAAGACTAGCTCCAACTTGGGAAGAATTGGGTACCAAACTTTTGGACAACAAGCATGGGATAGTTATTGCCAAAGTAGATTGCACTCAAGAGTTGAGCAAAGACTTATGTAACCAGGAAGGTGTAAGTGTTTGTATAAAGATAGAGGTCTAATATACAGTGTTTGTGTGTTTTTTTTTTTTTTCCTATCTTTTTTTGTCATAAACTTATGGCCTGTCTGGCCTCTCCTTGAAGTTGCAACTTTGAAATTTTAAATAAGAATTCCCTACTTCTAATGTGTCATGCCTGATCAGTCAAAAAACCAAGAAGTTTTGATAAAGCTGAAGAAGTTGTTCACCAACTAACTCAGTATTGGATTACCAGAGAATGTTTCTCATGTTCACGGTTCTATCTGTTTATAGGTGGATGGTTTCCCTTCAATTTATGTCTACAAGAATGGAGTCAGAACAGCTGAGTACAATGGATCACGGGACCTAGAAGAGCTTTATCAATTCATTCTAAAGCACAAGGTGGAATCTCATGATGAATTGTAGAGTCTTGTATAATGACCCTGTGTGATCTCTTTCTTTTGAAGCTCTAAACCAGGCGTGCACAAACTGCCTGCAGCCCGCCAGCTCCTTTCATGTGGCCCGCAAGCTCATTTTGATTAAAAAAAAAAAAATCAAAAACAAAAGACATTTAAAAAATGTGAATAAAATAAAAATGTGTTAAGAGTTTTATTATTATTTTGAAAGGAGATCAAATTCTTCAAAAATTTTGCCTGCGGTACTCTACTTTATTTTGCTCCTTTTAGCAGAGCTTCAATGTGGAGAAAAAACGTACCTCAATAAATAACTATTGACAAGCTTCAGGTACATGCTTTGTGAAAAAATTGCCTGCAGCATAGTAGATTTTGAACTTTGATCAGGCTGTGTTTCTGAAAGGTGGAACAAAATTTTCAGAAAATTGCCTTCGGCCCTATAATTTACTTTCTGATTCTTGTGTGGTAAATTAGCTAAAAAAAAAAAAAAAATATGTCAAAACTGATGAGCCAAAACACATTAGTGGAACGGCTCTGGGTGGGAAATGGGAATGGAACCCACAATCTATTGCTTACAAGGCAAACTTGAATTAATTTGAAAAGGAAAATATGCATTCAAGTAAAAGAATGAAGGGAAGGTGAAATACAAGACCTTGTAGTTTAGAATGTAAATAGGTAGTGATGTTACATTAGCTGGCCAGTTTATTTTATTTTATGAAATTTGGTAGAGGGAGCTGTAACAAAGGTCTTTACCTTGTGCACAGTGAGACCATTAGTATTAACAATTGATAACCCTTTTTCTTTCATATTGATTGGCTAATTTCCTGGAATTGTTCTTCTAGATATTGTTTAGCATGCTTTTCCACATCCAGTAAGATTCCTTTGATTGCAGTTCCAACAATCTAGGACGAATCATTCAGCCTTGCATCTGTCCCATCATTTATTTTGTTGATGCGAAGACATGGAGACGAATCATTCAGCCTTGCATCTGTCCCGCTGATGCGAAGACATGGAGACGAATCATTTAGCCTTGCATCTGTCCCGCTGATGCGAAGACATGGAGACGAATCATTTAGCCTTGCATCTGTCCCATCATTTGTTGATGCGAAGACATGGAGACGAATCATTTAGCCTTGCATCTGTCCCATCATTTGCTGATGTGACGACATGGAGACGGGCATTTGTCTCGTCACTCTGGTTTTAATGATTCGTCGCGGTCGCAATGCCTCCGGATTGAACATTGGCTCCAGATGTGCGTTCCTTTTCCGATGTTCGTTATAAGCGGCTCGTAGTCTCGCGCGGTCTATGTAGGAGATGAGACACGAGGCCGGTATCCATAGAGCGGCGCTAACTACCACTACAGTACCGACCACGTTGTCTCGAAGGAAGAGAAGCACCTTGTTGATGTTGATCTCTTCGATAATGTCCCAGAACCGCTCGACAACATCCTGAATGGTTTTCTCGCAGGTGCCCTGTAATATGAAAATGTTGTTGTCAAATGTCTAGGAACTTGACCACTAGGCCATTCTTCCTGTAATATGAAAATATGTAGAAATTAGGATAGCTGATAGTTAGCATATTCAATGTTGTCCTGTAATATTGAAATGAAAATCTGCCTATAGCTGTTTTTAATATAAGCCGGGCGTGAGGACTGTTAAGTGCTTTAATAAATTCGTTCCCACCACTTAGATTTACATAGGTGGTGCATGTCCGTATATTAAGGTAGTTTCCTATTTTATTATTATAATTTAACATCTATAGGAGAGTAAACATAATTAGGATAGCTGATAGTTACTAGCATATTCAATGTTGTCCTGTAATATTGAAATGAAAAACTGCCTATAGCTGTTTTTAATATAAGCCGGACGTGAGGACTGTTAAGTGCTTTCGTTCCCACCACCCAGATTTACATAGGTGGTGCATGTCCGTATATTAAAGTAGTTTCCTATTTTCTTATTATAATTTAACATCTATAGGAGAGTAAACATAACTGGAAATTTACCTTATTACAGAAGCCTTGTATACAGGGTGTTCCATCTGGAGTAAACATAACTGGAAATTTACCTTATTACAGAAGCCTTGTATACAGGGTGTTCCATCTGGTAAAATATCAACAGGGTCCACAGGAGTACAAGTTTCATTTAAACTCGGGCGACAACATCTCTTACATGCGTCTGCAACTGAAACAGAAGAGCATTTTATTTATTATTATTATTTTAAATATTCTTCTTGTTTTTCTGTATTTAGACAGGATTGGCGTTTTAGGGTGAACGCTTTTAAAAGTAACCTCCATTTTGCACATTAAGTACCTACAAAAACGTGGGCTTTTCAAATGTGTGACATAAATTCATGCAACAGGTTATAAGAAATGTGTTCCTTTATTCTGAGTATATATTTTCTATTATAAGGAAGAAACAAGAAGCACACAATCATGTAAAATTGAACTAATGATCTTCAATCCTAGGAAAGTAACCTCCATTTTGCACATTAAGTACCTACAAAAACGTGGGCTTTTCAAATGTGTGACATAAATTCATGCAACAGGTTATTACCTTATCCATTTGAATATGGCAGCAAGGAGTCATCGACCCAAAATGAAAGAACCAATCAGAATGCGAGAATAAGGTATAGATAACCTCCATTTTGCACATTAAGTAGGTACCTACAAAAACGTGGGCTTTTCAAATGTGTGACATAAATTCATGCAACAGGTTATTTCCTCCCCTGAAATGATAAGAAAATAAATACAAACTCGTAAATAAATAGGCAAGAAGTCCTCCACAACAGTAATAGATCATAATAAATACTCTTTTATTGTGATGCACAAGACCAAATGGATTTCAACACAAGACAATTCATACTGTTGTAAACCAAGGGTACCCTAATTTGTCCAGTGCTCTAGTACTCATCTAGGTTGGTGGATGCATTTATCTGAAGGCTGGACTCAGGATGTCATAATTTTGTATAAAATATGTAAATATATATTTTTCACATAATTTTTACTCATTTTGAATTTCTTAGAACTCCAGCACCCCTTTTGTCACTTTATTTTATATACAGCATGAAACTTGGAAGTTAAAAAATCTGTGGCTTTGAAAGATGACTAAAAAAATAAACACTTACAGTTTTTTTGTACAAAAATGATCATTGTTGTACACTTTATTTTCAACTTTTTATCCTTAAACAAACAAAATATAAAATCCATCATGTCTACGATCCTACAGCTTTTCTGGGTTTTGGTTGGCCACCTTCACGGAATCCATTTCTGTAACACAGATGAAAAAAAAAAAAAAATCAATAACTTGTACAATGCCACTGAGAATCAACACAGTGTCAAGGGTTTTCTTTGTTGTCACCCATTTGATTTACACAGGCTGGTATTTCTTAAACACTGGATTAACTGAAAACTCTGTAATAAGATTGGGCAATTTGGGCATAAGAGAGATTTCCAATTATCACACCAGGGTAAATAACAAGGTGTATTTACTGGTAAGCCTAGTTACAAGTGAATACCCCACCCCCAGTAGAGCTTCAAGAAATCAGTTCTTCTAAGAGGAAAAAAATAAAGTAATGACTTACCTGAATCTTCTGCGGACAATCTTCAAGTGTCTCATTCTGCCAGTACCAGTGGTTTTTCTAAAGAGGAAAAAAATAAAGTAATGACTTACCTGAATCTTCTGCGGACAATCTTCAAGTGTCTCATTCTGCCAGTACCAGTGGTTTTTCTGCGTTGAGCTTTAACACTCCAGTTATCTGCAGAGAGAGAGAGAGAGAAAAAAGTTTGTTAATTAAAAACTTGCTTATTGAAAAGTCATTTTCTGACACTGTAATGACAGATGGAGGTGAAATGACTTTTTCCCTCAACCTGTACATATTAATTTAACACAAGCTCATTGGTTTTTCTGCGTTGAGCTTTAACACTCCAGTTATCTGCAGAGAGAGAGAGAGAGAAAAAAGTTTGTTAATTAAAAACTTGCTTATTGAAAAGTCATTTTCTGACACTGTAATGACAGATGGAGGTGAAATGACTTTTTCCCTCAACCTGTACATATTAATTTAACACAAGCTCATGGGACACATACTTTACCTGGATTTAAATCATATTCTATTTTAAATGGTCCCACTCATAACCTCAATAGGTTCTCCATTGGCTTGTCAATAAGTGCCTATGACCCCAAGCCATCTTTTGAAAACAAGAACTAAAAAAAAGCAAGAACTTAGTGCACATTTACTACCAAATGGTTAAACACAAAATGAAAATAAAGACATTAAAAACAAAAACTTACAATGTGACCCCAAGCCATCTTTTGAAAACAAGAACTAAAAAAAAAGCAAGACCTTAGTGCACATTTACTACCAAATGGTTAAACACAAAATGAAAATAAAGACATTAAAAACAAAAACTTACAATGCCTCAGTCTAGGACAGCAAGAACTTAGTGCACATTTACTACCAAATGGTTAAACACAAAATGAAAATAAAGACATTAAAAACAAAAACTTACAATGCCTCAGTCTAGGACAGGGGTATCCACATTGGGCACACTTCTTCTTCTGGATGTGATAGGATGATTTCCCACACCTTCTGCACAGGGTGTGGGTTTTGTTGCGTCTTTTACCAAAACTTGATGTTCCCTTGGTCTGAAAAACAAATGGGAAAAAAAATCAGATGTTCAGTTATTATAATCAATATCTAAAGGTAAAAGGCATTTTGATCAATACAACACTCCCGTACACAGGATCAATACAACCCTCCCGTAACCCCATTCTTAGAAAATTGATGCTTCAACTGATGGGTCCCATGTTCCAGTGTTGAACTTTAATACCTAGGGATGTTAGCCTGAAGAGGTAAACTTTCGGAACTTCTATACAGGGTATAGATATTTAGGTTGAGTGGTTTATTCACAAAGGGTGGGATATTCAAGCCTTATAAATGCTTTAATATGAATAAGGGTGCACTCAGATGTTCAGTTAGTATAATCAATATCTAAAGTTAAAAAGTATTTTGATCAATACAACACTCCCGTACACAGGATCAATACAACCCTCCCGTAACCCCATTCTTAGAAAATTGACGCTTCAACTGATGGGTCCCATGTTCCAGTGTTGAACTTTAATACCTAGGGATGTTAGCCTGAAGAGGTAAACTTTCGGAACTTCTATACAGGGTATAGATATTTAGGTTGAGTGGTTTATTCACAAAGGGTGGGATATTCAAGCCTTATAAATGCTTTAATATGAATAAGGGTGCACATTATTTCATCATACCATTTTTGGAAGCCTGTCAAAATGTTAACAATCCAATGGAGGAACCGAATGCTAGGGAAGTCGATTTTCCAACCAATCAGATAACTACAGAACTTTTCATGGATAGAATTTTGTGCCTTGACAATGCACAGGGCTTTGAAAGTGATTTCATGAGTGGATTATCAACATTTGCCAAGATAAATGTGGATAAAATTGAGAAAAATTGACCAACTTACCATTTTGAAGTTTTGGTGGTGTGAAGAAAAGGGAACTTCCGATTTCCAATTTGTTTTTGTTTACATTCAGAACAAAACATGGGCCACAGAGTTTACAACAGAGAAAAAATTTCATCACATGCCTCTTTTCACACGATGCTCGTTTGAATATTACACAACTTTCTATTACCACATGAAAGTACCACTTGGATTCACAAGATTCGAATTTCGAAAACTTTTTTTTTTTTTTTTTTTTTTAAACTTTCTATTACCACATGAAAGTACCACTTGGATTCAAAAGATTCGAATTTCGAAAATTTTTTTTTTTTTTTATTAATCTAGATTCGATGGATTCATTAGACCAGCGGTTCCTAACCTTTTTTCGTCCGCGTGCCCCTTAGGTATCCGGGTTCAAGGAGTGTTTTACAGCCGTTTTTGTCGATGGTGGAAATGTAAGACGGGACCTGCAGCATGGCAAGCAAGCACGTTACCACTGGTCAAAACGTACCCCCGTTCTTTTTCTTCAAGGGAGAGGGGGTAAGTACTTATCCCCGCGACTTGATAAAAAGGAATCAAACGTAAACTGCGCCGCAGGTGATTTTTTTCGCCAAAATAAGTCTGTCCGAAATCAATCCTTGAAGTAAAAATTCACAAGCACGTTACCACTGGTCAAAACGTACCCCCGTTCTCTTTCTTCAAGGGAGAGGGGGTAAGTACTTATCCCCGCGACTTGACAAAAAGGAATCAAACGTAAACTGCGCCGCAGGTGATTTTTTTCGCCAAAATAAGTCTGTCCGAAATCAATCCTTGAAGTAAAAATTCAACAGGGTGAGTTCTTGTCACTGTAAAGTAAGACAAAGTGGGAATAATTCACTTGTTGAATGGTAGCGGTATTTCTTTTATGGATTTTTTTTTTTAAAGAGGTTTGACAGAGGGAACTCTGCTAAGGTCTTATCGTCCAGAAATCGAAGAAAGACAGGATAGGAGATAGCCAGCCGTTCCGAGAATAAACATTATCCCATCAGGATAACATCCGCCCGGGCCGGAATCGAACCCGTGGCCTAGCGCTTACAAGGCAGACGCGCTACCAACCAAGCTAACTAGGCTGTTATAGATACAAAAAAGAAATGAAAAGAAAAATACAAAGTCTAGTACATGGCTTATTTATAAGTACCATGTCATAAAATCATACCTGCACACAGCACCCTCGTTTCTTCGCAGCTTGCACACCTTATCACAACAAGAATCATTGTCTTCTGTGCCCAGGAGTCCTGCATCACACTCCTCATCTCCCTATAACTAGGCTGTTATAGATACAAAAAAGAAATGAAAAGAAAAATAGAGAGTCTAGTACATAGCTTATTTATAAGTACTATGTCATAAAATCATACCTGCACACAGCACCTTCGTTTCTTCGCAGCTTGCACACCTTATCACAACAAGAATCATTGTCTTCTGTGCCCAGGAGTCCTGCATCACACTCCTCATCTCCCTCCACCCTCAGGTTTCCGCAGAATGATTCCTCAGGCTCAGAAAAGCATTTGCCACTCTTGGCCTCGAGAACTTTGCGAATACTACGCAGACTGCAGGGCGAAAATCTCTGGAAATTTGTAAATTAATGGGTATTACACCAGGCTTGCACACCGAGTTCGATTCCCGGAAGAGTAAAAAAAAAAATACCCCTTTGTTCTTGCAATAAGGGGTACATTGAGGCTCGTGTGGACTATTGAGTAGCTATGAAATAGCTAGGGACCAGTGGCGGTATTACCAGTGTAAACAGAAATCTAAATCTCTTCTGTACTCAAGTACCTAATCAGTACTTGAATAGGTTGTCAGCTCCCATGGCGTAGTGGTCACTGTGCTTGCCTTGCATGCGGGAGACCCGGGTTCAATTCCCGGTGGGGTCAAGAGATTTGTATCATGCAAATGATTGATTCCGTGACTGGCTGTTGCGGGGCCCACTCAGCCTTGTGAGGAAAATGAGTAGCTTGACGTAGAAATGTGCATTGCAACTGGTGCCAGCATGATAGGTAAACATTGGATTTTAGGATTATTGAGATATTGGGAAAATCCTACAATGCTGCAGTGAGCACCAAAGTTGTGACAAAAATACATGGGATTTTAGGATTATTGAGATATTGGGAAAATCCTACAATGCTGCAGTGAGCACCAAAGTTGTGATATAATAACACAAATAAACTGCATTTATTATTTACTTGAATAGGTTAAGTAACTTACTTTCCCAAGGTTTTAAATGTGACTTCCTTTATTTTGTTAAAAGGGTGATTGCTTTCCTGAACTCCTCTCTTCACAATGGTGTGGGATATGTGTGATGAATGAAGTGTATCAAAGTACTTCAAATTTTCATGGATAGATCCTGTAACAATAGATGGATCATTTATTATTTTACACAGGGGATTGTCATGATGCATATGTTAATAAATAATACAGTAATAAAAAAAAAACTCCAAGTTTATCATAGTACTTAAATGCAAGGCCATGTTGAACTGATATACTTGTATACCTCTTATCATTCTTTTGTTATATTGTTACACCACCATTTGTAATAGTTTACAACTTTCAGACCACTATATTTAACCATACCTTGTGGTTTATAAGATCAAAAGTTAGATCTCAGTGCATGAGATCTGCCTATTCAGGATTTATTTATGAATTTGTGGTCTCGGGTTTAGATACTATTATTTGATTTGTTGCATCAGTAATAAAATAAAATAAAAAATAAGGCCATGTTGAACTGATATACTTGCATACTTCTTATCATTTTTTTGTTATATTGTTACACCACCATTTGTAATAGTTTACAACTTTCAGACCATACCTTGTGGTTTATATAAGATCAAAAGGTAGATCTCAGTGCATGAGATCTGCCCATTCAGGATTTATTTATGAATTTGTGGTCTCGGGTTTAGATACTATTAATTGATTTGTTGCACTTGAGTCCACTTGGTCTGGGATCAAATGAACTAGCAGTGTGTTAGTGGTCCTTACCTTCAATACAGGTGAGCAGGATGGAAAATGTACAGCAGGCAAGGAAAATCCCGTCCAAGTAATTAAAATTCCTTTGTACCATTATTTAATCCAGATGGTATGAGACCTTCATTAAAGCAGACAGGCAGACACATACACCATTTGGTGCATATTAGAATTCGGTGTTTCAGCGCACCTAATTACTAATTATTAATAATTAACATGTATTTAAGATAAAACTGATTTAATTAAATATAATTTAAGGTAAATAATCATTACAGGTGAGCAGGATGGAAAATGTACATTTAACCCCTTAAAGTACTTCGTCTGATATATCAGACACCACAAAATGTCATAAAAGTTGCCCCTGACTGATATATCAGTCAGGCGTTTTGGGTGACAATTTTTATCCACTCGAGGCGGCAGAGAGAGGCTTATTTAATGGTAACATGACCAATGATGATTGTGTTATGCTGTCAATTATTATTCCAGTTGGGCGATCTGTATTGGCGTCATGTTTAATAATAACTCTAGCCAATATCTATGTCACAATATTCCACATTAAACTATTAAACATTTAAACCATTTATCAAAAATAATATTATCAAAAAAAATTCAAAAATCAAAATTGAAAACAAAAGAAGATCAAAAAGTGTTCCCTACCTCTTCAGCAGTGTTGCCAGACGGAAAAAATACCTACACCCGATGAAGAAAAATTCACTGCACCGGGAAATTTTTAACGGTACCTACCAGTACTAACGTAAAACAATCCCCTGATTCCCCTGACAGCTCATTCACACTCTACATTCTTTTTCTTCAAGGGAGAGGGGGGTAAGTACTTATCCCCGCGACTTGACAAAAAGGAATCAAATGTAAACTGCGCCGCAGGTGATTTTTTTCGCCGAAATAAGTCTGTCCGAAATCAATCCTTGAAGTAAAAATTCAGTGCCTTTTTGGACTCTTCTGCACAGATGAGCCGTCAAAATTCAAAATTTGCTTTTGTTATTTTTTTTTGTCAGCCATTACTCATTTTTTTTTTGTACCCCCAGAGGGTCTCTCGCGTACCCCCGGTTGGGAACCGCTGCATTAGACTATAAAAAAAAGCCCTATTGTTCGGCTGTTTTCGTTTTTACAAGCCCCACGTGATAAGTATATGAAGGATCTGTGCAGTCTAACGTTAGTGTAGCCCACGACATATGCAGTCTATTACACCTAATCAACAGCAATAAATACAATAAAATATCCAAATGAAAACCATAATATACGAGTAATAAAAAAGCCCTATTGTTCGGCTGTTTTCGTTTTTACAAGCCCCACGTGATAAGTCTATGAAGGATCTGTGCAGTCTAACGTTAGCGTAGCCCACGACATATGCAGTCTATTACACCTAATCAACAGCAATAAATACAATAAAATATCCAAATGAAAACCATAATATACGAGTATAATCAAATTGTCTAAAAATTGTTCAAACAGGAACTACAAACAAAAATAACCATCAGTTCATACGAACATCAGAAAACAAAAAGAGGTAGGTACCTAATTTAAATGCAACAAAAATTTGAACATGAGGGTACAAAAACAAACAAAGAGAACTAAAATACATAATTAGTAATTCTATGATTAAAAATTACATAATACAAGTATAAATAATGAAAGGAAAAAATTGAAAAGAAAAAAATCTGGCCCTTGTGGAACGGAGATCAAACGCGTACCAAAGTACTACGTTTTTTAAGGCCTTTGACATGGCATGTCACATTTGTAGGGGGTTCTCTTTAAGAGTTTGAAGTTGCGACAAAAACGGCAGGCCAACCTGCTGGGCAGCAACTTCAGGACAAGAAATTTTCCCCCAAAAACGAAGAGATAAGGTCCTCGATGGTTTTTGATATTATCAGCGGTTTTCGAAGAAGCCAGCCCTGGGAAAGACTTAATAAACACTGTATAGCGGTCATTGGGTTTATAATAAATTAAGATTAATAATTATGTACAAAATAAATTCTAATTTCCTAAATGAGATCTCAGCATTTTAATTTGAACATGCTTTAACCACATAATCAAAGATTATAGGTAGGTATTTGGAATTTGGATATCATGTTTCAATAGGACGAATCATTCAGCCTTGCATCTGTCCCATCATTTGTTGATGCGAAGACATGGAGACGAATCATTCAGCCTTGCATTGGACAGGATTTCCAGTCGTAATCCACAAGCAAAAGCAGCAAATAACAAAGAAAGACAAGAAGGTTATGATAAAACAGATCCAGAAAAGTAACAGAAAATATAAGTCCCTCCCAACTCGAATATTTAGTTATTAACGCATTCCCTTGTTTAAGTCCATATCTAAATACATATTAAATAATAGATGAAAAGTAGACAAGAAAGAGTTTGGTGTTATAAACATAGCAGTCAAAGAACTTAAAACTATTATTAGTGGAAAACCCATCACCATAGTATGATTATTTCATATTTGCCTCACCATTTGTACAAATACCCCCGATTGAGTAGGGCCTAGGAGATGCAATATAGGCCAATCCTAATATGGAAGAGCCTCTAGACCAAAACGACTGGTGTGTAAACAAGTGAGCCAGGCAAAAGTTGGTTCCATCAACATGACTCGAGAATGTCTGAATAAGGATAACATCACATTGTGCTCCATTATTTACACGTTCATTTCGGATAGGTACACAAGTATACATAGTTTATACTTTTCTACGGGGAATAAAAATGTAAAAACAAACACAGAGCATGCAAAAGAGATTGAATCAAATGCCCATTAATTTTTCTTTGTACATGAAGCTTTACATGTTGACTATCCTAATATCCTTCTAGCTTAGCTTCAATCATCTGTGTATAAGTAGGCATAGTGCTAATGCTAATACACCTAGCACTACTTTATTGGTACAAGTTATAAGTTTTTGATACATGATACTTAATTTGTAATTAATATATGATCAGTGACCTTTAACAAATCAATTAATTTTTTTTTTTACAAACTCGAAACTTTATATTGATCTTCTTTCGAAAAATACAATTTCAATTTTCTCTTCTACCGTTTTCCGATCGGAATTGTTGAATTCATGTTACGAATCTGCTACAGTCCATTAACCTCTTAAATACCTAGCAATGAAAACAATACAACATAACAAAGAGATAAATGTAGTGCCGGGAGGCGCGCGAACGTCAAAAGTTCGAAGCGCCGCCCGGCCTATATGAACACGAAATAGAGTTTCATGGGTTTTCGGTTATGTTTACCTCAAGCAGATTCCGTACATCCCATTTGTCTCGTATCATATTGTAGTGTGCCTCGCCCTGACGCACTCTGGTGGCGTCCGAGTGAACTACAATCTTCTTGATAACAAACCCCATGCCTCGATAGCCATCTTGTTCCGATCGGTCATGCCATATGGTGTCATTGTAGATCTTGTGAACGCGGTCTATCAGACTTATCTGGAAGATTATAAGGCCAAAGGATGGTGCGAGCATTGATGCCTCGATAGTTGCCGCAGGGTCTCCATGTGTCTCGACAAGATGGAGTGGAGCGGACCATGGACTGTTGGAAGGTCGAGCAATGCCTAGTTGTAGCATTGCTTCGAACTCTTTCTTGGCGGCCTTGAGTTTGGCTGGAGCGAGACGGCGGGGTCTGTTAGGACTGTTAGTAACAGGAGGGCCGGGAGTGGTTTTGATGTGGTGCCGTGTGTTGTGCTCGATGTTCCTTGGAATGCCATCGGGATGAGTGATCTCCTTGAATTGTTGCAGTAGCTAATGGTACCTTGAAGCTGCGTTGACCGTTTTTACTGATGGAATATTGCTCTCAGCCACATGCCCTTGGACGGTGAGGTGAGTGGTGCCATCGGGAAGTCGTTGGTTGCGCAGGTCTACCAAGAAATTGTGGTAGTGTAGAAAGTCAGCTCTGATGATGGGTTTGGAGACATCGGTCA
The DNA here is from genome assembly GCF_000475195.1 of Diaphorina citri. Lineage (NCBI taxonomy): Eukaryota > Metazoa > Arthropoda > Insecta > Hemiptera > Psyllidae > Diaphorina > Diaphorina citri. Next base: position 47,285 of record NW_007378712.1, read on the forward strand.
CATGTACGAACTCTTACCGTCGTATGTATAAAATCTAATTGTATATAATAATAATAATAGTGCTTATTTATACTGCTCGCATAGGACTGAAAAGTCCCTTTACTCCAGCAGTAGGCTACTACTATTATTGTGGTCGAATTCTCAAATTATATTGAGGATAAAATTCCATACCTCGGCTGGGATTGAACCCACGCCCTCCTGTTTACCAGTCGAGCGCCTTGACCACTACACCACCGAGGCATCTAGGTGCACGACAGAGAAGTCCGGCCTCAGCATGCATTCTGTGTTATACACGAAACATTTCGAAGCTTTATTATTATTACACACATCTCTTGGAAGCATACTCATCAAGTACTAGCCTGGTAGTTAAGACGATGTGGGTCCAAAGCCAAACCCTTCATCCTCAATAATTTAATTTTGTTCAGAATGAAAGGGAAATTTTATCCAACCTAATATACACAGGGCAAAATTCAAGGCAAACGACTTCCGGGGCGCAGAAGAATCTTATGGCAAGCCAACTTCAGAGAATGGTTTGGAAAGACCTCCGCACAGTTGTTCCGGATTGCCACCAACAAAATCACCATAGGCAGGGTTATGGCCAAAGTTCGGACAGGCACCCTAGCAAGAATATAACCTAGGGGTGTCAGCGCCCACGATCTACTGTCTTTAGTGTTAAAGCACCTCAAATAAGGGGGAAAAAGGAAAATTGAGGGGCGCGCAGCAAGAAGGTCAAAAGTCGACTTTTGCCCTTTTTGCGTATACAGGTTTATTCGACGCGGAATTTTGTTCTCTACACAGCACAGAAAAAAAAACACCTCGATTTTTCACGAAGTTACACGAAAAAATCCTTTTTGTAAACAAACAATTTTGTAGGTATTAGTAGGAAAAACTTTAAATGCGTTCTCGAAAACGCGATTTTGCTACATTTGCCCTTCTTGCTCCGCGCCCCTCAATTACTGACTCACACTGTCCTTAGTGTTAAAGCTCCTCAAATAGGGGGAAAAAATGGAAAATTACTTACTGACGTCACACATACAGCTCTGCTGGTTCTGAGTCTCACAGAACGGAATGCACTTGCCCCCCCTACACTCTAATAATCTCTCCTTCACTTGAACGTTCCTCATACCAACAATCAATATATCTTTCACCAAATCTTCTCTTAACTTCTCAAACTCGCAATCATAAGACATTTTGTTCAGCACAGCTACATAATTATACAGGTTTACTCGACGCGGAATTTTGTTCTCTACACAGCACAGAAAAAAAATATCTCGATTTTTCACGAAGTTACACGAAAAAATCCTTTTTGTAAACAAACAATTTTGTATTAGTAGGAAAAACTTTAAATGCGATTTCCCGAAAACGCGATTTTGCTACATTTGCCCTTCTTGCTGCGCGCCCCTCAATGACTGACTGACACTGTCCTTAGTGTTAAAGCTCCTCAAATAGGGGGGAAAATGGAAAATTACTTACTGACGTCACACATACAGCTCTGCTGGTTCTGAGTCTCACAGAACGGAATGCACTTGCCCCCCCTACACTTGCCGCGTTCCAAGCACCCCGTGTTGTCGCTCATCGGGGCGCTGGGCGGACACACACTGGACGACCCAGTACAGCGCGACTCTTGCTCGCACGTCGCATACTGGGCATCCCGACACTTCATTCCGACCGCCATGAACTTGCAGTTTTGACAGCAGGGCGAATTCTTGTCACTGTAAAGTAAAACAGGGAATAATTCACTTAATATTGAATGGTAGCAGCATTTCTTTTATAAATACACTTTTAAAGAGGTTTGACAGAGGGAACTATTAGCTGCTAAGGTCTTATCGTCCCGAAATTGAAGAGAGAAGGAAGACAGGATAGGAGAAAGTCAGCCGTTCCGAGAAAAAAAAAAAAAAAAAAAAAAAAAAAAAAACATGCTTTAAACACATAATCAAAGATTATAGGTAGGTATTTGGAATTTGGATATCGTGTTTCAATAGGACGAATCATTCAGCCTTGCATCTGTCCCATCATTTGTTGATGCGAAGACATGGAGACGAATCATTCAGCCTTGCATCTGTCCCATCATTTGCTGATGTGAAGACATGGAGACGGGCATTTGTCTCGTCACTCTGGTTTTAATGATTCGTCGCGGTCGCAATGCCTCCGGATTGAACATTGGCTCCAGATTTCCACGCCTGCTCTGGAAAATGGAAGAACGTAAAACAGCACAATTTTCGCACATCTGTCAATCAATGATAAATGTAACAGCGTTATATCTCCACGCCTGCTCTGGAAAATGGAAGAACGTAAAACAGCACAATTTTCGTATATCTGTCAATCAATGATAAATGTAACAGCGTTATATTGAGTGGGTTACAAGATCCACTCTTCTGTGTTGGGTGTGGTTCCTGGGGAATGTCATTGGAAAGATATACTACAGCTTACTTCCGGACGAACAGGCTTGATGTAAGAGAGTTTAAGTACTTATTACTTTTTTTTTAGTAGTTAGTAGATACTGTTATCATCCCTGTTTTGATTTCCCCCAACCTTTGTTAATAACTCTTACGTTTACAACTTATCTGAGGACCAAGCTACAAAGTATGGCACAGATAGGAGTTTCCTCATTTAATTTAACCAAGAACGCTATCTCTACTTTGTTTTATTTCATAAACCTTTTTTTTAATCTAATTATTAGTCTCTAATTAACATCTATCTTCTATTTTTGGCATTGGATGCCCCTTTTCCCCTGTCTTGTTTAAGTACTCTACCTCTTGTTTCTTCTCACACTTGATAAATCTTTCAATTATTACTCTTAGCGCCAATCATGGATCCCTAAATACGAAACGTGTGATTTGTTTCTAATAAAATTGGTCATGGTTCAGTTTATAATTTATTAATCCGTTTAAGATTAACATAAAACCAGTGGGTGACAATTTTTATCCACACGAGGCGGTAGAGAGAGGCTTATTTAATGGTAACATGACCAATGATGTTTGTGTTGTGCTGTCAATTATTATTCCAGTTGGGCGATCTGTATTGGCGTCATGTTTAATAATAACTCTAGCCAATATCTATGTCACAATATTCCACATGTTAAATTTATTGTTTATCCGTACGTTTTATTTATTTTCCTTTAGCATTGTTTATGTTCAGTCATTAGATGACGCGTGTAGGTATAATGTTTATCTCGAAACTTGTAATGGTAAAAAGTATGCTTTTGCTGAGGTTTGTGATGAACTCTTGGTTGCGACATTAATTGAAATCGGAATGTTTTTAATTGAAATCTCATTTTTAATTGACCAATTAGGCAACATATAATATTTGAGAAACGTTTTCCTGAGTTACTTAGCTTTCCATTGCCAAAACTGTCCGCGATGTTTTCTTGTGTAAATATTGGAATCATTAATGACGAAAGAATTTTTGAATATCCCCGGTGTTTATTAATTCCTTTAGCATTGTTTATGTTCAGTCATTAGATGACGCGTGTAGGTACATAATGTTTATCTCGAAACTTATAATGGTAAAAAGTATGCTTTTGCTGAGGTTTGTGATGAACTCTTGGTTGCGACATTAGTAGATTTCGTTTTTAATTGAAATCTCATTTTTAATTGACCAATTAGGCAACATATATTTGAGAAACGTTTTCCTGAGTCACTTAGCTTTCTATTGCCAAAACTGTCCGCGATGTTTTCTTGTGTAAATATTGGAATCATTAATGACGAAAGAATTTTTGAATATCCCCGGTGTTTATTATTATTTTATTTTTAGTGTTGCTATCCCTTTTCTACATTCCAGTGAAACCAATGACTGATCTAATGAAAATAAAATTTAGGCGTACGGTAGTGCACCAAACCAAGTTCCAGTGTTACTATTGACTGATTCACATACCTATTCGTTATGTAGAGAAATTGAGATTCAGCAACTTCACCAGATGCACGAAAAACTGGGAGTGCAGTTTGAAGATAAACAATAAAAAAAAAAATAATGATGGACTGCCCAAATTTGGGTCGTCAAAACGACCCTATAAAAAAATCGAACAATTGTTGAAGTTGAAATACATTAAGTTGAAATAATAACTTATTAAATTTTCTGATGTCACTTCCAATTTCTAATACAAGCCGACATTTTTGTTCCAGTGTAACTATTGACTGATTCACATACCTATTCGTTATGTAGAGAAATCGAGATTCAGCAAATTCACCAGATGCAAGAAAAACTGGGAGTGCAGTTTGAAGATAAACAATAAAAAAAATTAATGATAGACTGCCCAAATTTGGGTTGTCAAAACGACCCTATAAAAAAATCGAACAATTGTTGAAGATTAAATGTTGAAGTTGAAATACATTAAGTTGAAATAATAACTTATTAAATTTTCTGATGTCACTTCCAATTTCTAATACAAGCCGACATTTTTGGACAGGAACTTGGCAGTATTTTCACTGTTGTGTTTTTAAGGGCGTACGTAGTACGTACTTATGACACGACGTAATGGTCATGAAAATATTCGAACCATTTTCTTATCGATTGAGGGGAATTATAAAATGTAAAAAAAAAAAGAAAAAAAAAATGCAAGCATAAAAGTAGGTTACATGATAAGAAATTCGATTACTTTGATGATGTACAAATATTAAGATCATGGGACTTGTTGACGTGTCTGATGGTATATTTTGTAATGATGACTTATGAAATTAATTTTCTCATTATTACTTGCTCTAAATTCTCTAAAACGACGTAAAATGGTATTTACTTTATCAAAACGACAAAAATGCAATACAGAAAAACATGCATTAAAGTAAGTAGGTATAATGGTAATTATTGCCTTTTTACTTTTTTTAGTTTGTTTTTAATGGCTGTTTTAATAAGATAGCCTGGGTTCACTGCCTCAAGCATTAAAATTTCATCAAAACTAACAATGTTGTAGAAATTTGACTTCTTAACAGTTAAGTAATCAAAACTGTGATACATTTTAGAGAGGATGTTAGGTATTTAGATGTCATTGAAGGACACATGTTCTATTATTTTTCCAAGTACTTAGAAAACTATCAGGGCTTTTTATACGCATTTTAGTAGACATTTTTGTTTAGAGTAAGCAAGTGCGTTTTGGAATAAAATTGAATAGGATAGTAGGTGTACCCATGTAGATAGCTACTTCAGAGTTTGAAGTTCCTTTTTTACGTTTTTTTTTCAAACACCTTTTTAAAGTTTCAAGGAATGTTGGACTGAAATAATAAAACAGGGTTTTCGAGTAATAAAAACATGTTTGCATGGACCTTTATTATAAATCACAATAAAAAATGAACGAGAACTTGTCAAAATCATAAAACAAGAAAGATGGGCTGCAATAGCTTATTTTAGCTTTGTGGTCTATTACCAACAGAACATCTCAGAAGAAAAAGAAAAAAGTTAGCTTCTCAAACAAAATTAAAACCTTATTCCTCAGATACTTAATGAGGGATTTTCCCCCTTCTAAGGAGAGCTAGTTATATTAATTTTGTTCAAAAGTAACCTTAGGGATCTATCTTTATTCAGTGGAATAAACTACTAGACGCCGAATCTCTTTAAATAGGAAAAGGCTAGGAAGAAGAAGATTAGGTTGAAGTGGGGGCGGAGGTATTTATTGAGCTTCGCGAATCAGTAGAAAACTAACAGAAATTGGAAGCATGGATCTTCATCTTAAGGGTAGAGTAGACGTGATTTATAATTCGAGTTAAGAAACAAAATGAAATAGGTATACTATTTGTTAAATTTCACGGAAGTTGGCATGCTATTAAGTAGTTAGATGCTTACCAAGGAAAAAGTCTTTGAACTCACAAATCCAAAAATGAAGTGAGATCTCTACCTTTAATGAAATTACGTGATGAATTCAACTAGGTATGTACGTACTTTTGTATGTATTGTGCTGTAACTAATAAGTCCACGACTTTGTCGCAAACTTAAACCACTTTTCTTCCTGTCCCGATTTTCACCCCACTTATCCTGCTGCCACGATAACGCTCAGTATTAATTGCTGAGATATTTACAGAATAATAACTCGTCCTTAGCTGTTGTAAGAGCAGCAGTAACCGAGCACTTGTGGATGTGAATCAAAATCTCACCTGGGGTACATATTCCACCTACTGAATTTCTCCGGGGCGAGCCCACATAGGCTAAACCCAGAATACCACCTTCAAATTTCAAGTCCGTAAACAGGTGTGCAAGACAAAAGTCTTTATGACTATATTCTCGACTGAAAACCTAAGTCCAGTCGTAATCCACAAGCAAAAGCAGCAAATAACAAAGAAAGACAAGAAGGTTATGATAAAACAGATCCAGAAAGTAACAGAAAATATAAGTCCCTCCCAACTCGAATATTTAGTTATTAACGCATTCCCTTGTTTAAGTCCATATCTAAATACATATTAAATAATAGATGAAAAGTAGACAAGAAAGAGTTTGGTGTTATAAACATAGCAGTCAAAGAACTTAAAACTATTATTAGTGGAAAACCCATCACCATAGTATGATTATTTCATATTTGCCTCACCATTTGTACAAATACCCCCGATTGAGTAGGGCCTAGGAGATGCAATATAGGCCAATCCTAATATGGAAGAGCCTCTAGACCAAAACGACTGGTGTGTAAACAAGTGAGCCAGGCAAAAGTTGGTTCCATCAACATGACTCGAGAATGTCTGAATAAGGATAACATCACATTGTGCTCCATTATTTACACGTTCATTTCGGATAGGTACACAAGTATACATAGTTTATACTTTTCTACGGGGAATAAAAATGTAAAAACAAACACAGAGCATGCAAAAGAGATTGAATCAAATGCCCATTAATTTTTCTTTGTACATGAAGCTTTACATGTTGACTATCCTAATATCCTTCTAGCTTAGCTTCAATCATCTGTGTATAAGTAGGCATAGTGCTAATGCTAATACACCTAGCACTACTTTATTGGTACAAGTTATAAGTTTTTGATACATGATACTTAATTTGTAATTAATATATGATCAGTGACCTTTAACAAATCAATTATTTTTTTATTTTATTTTTTTTACAAACTCGAAACTTTATATTGATCTTCTTTCGAAAAATACAATTTCAATTTTCTCTTCTACCGTTTTCCGATCGGAATTGTTGAATTCATGTTACGAATCTGCTACAGTCCATTAACCTCTTAAATACCTAGCAATGAAAACAATACAACATAACAAAGAGATAAATGTAGTGCCGGGAGGCGCGCGAACGTCAAAAGTTCGAAGCGCCGCCCGGCCTATATCGTATTACACCAGGCTTGTACACCGAGTTCGATTCCCGGAAGAGTAAAAAAAAATACCCCTTTGTTCTTGCAATAAGGGGTACATTGAGGGGTGCAATGTGGACTATTGAGTAGCTATAAAATCGCTAGAGACCAGTGGCGGTATTACCAGTGTAAACAGAAAAAAGAGATAGATAGAAATGACAAAAATAGTAAAGGAGGAATGGTGCGTTTTCACTCACTCGGCATTTGCCGATGGGCATGATCTGTTTTAAACAAATGGAGACAAGTTATGGCAATTGAGTGGAACCACACCATAAAGCTGTGGTATCTACAAACATTGTGAAAAGGCTCAGCTTCACCACAAATAAATAATGATTTAAATTATCACCAGGGTTCAAAACCAATCACTGAACTCTACTCACCTTATTGTTAACATCATATCCACTAACAGAGTAGGTGTACATGAGATAGGACCCGCCCTGGCTTGCACTGGGGCTACACTCGGGCATATCAGGGTCATGCTCAGAACCCCAGTTATGTCCAAACTCGTGGGCAGTCACCAAATCTGCCTCCCGAGTTATAACACGCTGTCCATAGTGATTACGACTCGAGCTTAGACCGGAATTCAAATATAGAGTGTATCCGTTCTTGAAGTACTCTGAAAATAGAAAAGTATTGAGTTAGACGCCGAATCTCTTTAAATAGGAAAAGGCTAGGAAGAAGAAGATTAGGTTGAAGTGGGGGCGGAGGTATTTCTCAATACTTCGCGAATCAGTAGAAAACTAACAGAAATTGGAAGCATGGATCTTCATCTTAAGGGTAGAGTAGACGTGATTTATAATTCGAGTTATCGCTGTCCATAGTGATTACGACTCGAGCTTAGACCGGAGTTCAAATATAGAGTGTATCCGTTCTTGAAGTACTCTGAAAATGGAAAAGTATTGAGTTAAACGCCGAATCTCTTTAAATAGGAAAAGGCTAGGAAGAAGAAGATTAGGTTGAAGTGGGGGCGGAGGTATTGCTCAATACTTCGCGAATCAGTAGAAAACTAACAGAAATTTGAAGCATGGATCTTCATCTTAAGGGTAGAGTAGACGTGATTTATAATTCGAGTTAAGAAACAAAATGAAATAGATATACTATTTGTTAATTTTCACGGAAGTTGGCATGCTATTAAGTAGTTAGATGCTTACCAAGGAAAAAGTCTTTGAAACTCACAAATCCAAAAATGACAGTGAGATCTCTACCTTTAATGAAATTACGTGATGAATTCAACTAGGTATGTACGTACTTTTGTATTAGATATCTGTATCTGCCAAATGGAGTAGCAAAAACACATAAGTTGGAGCTTTCTTCGTCAATAGGCACCATCCAAAAGACTAATAAGTCCACGACTTTGTCGCAAACTTAAACCACTTTTCTTCCTGTCCCGATTTTCACCCCACTTATCCTGCTGCCACGATAACGCTCAGTATTAATTGCTGAGATATTTACAGAATAATAACTCGTCCTTAGCTGTTGTAAGAGCAGCAGTAACCGAGCACTTGTGGATGTGAATCAAAATCTCACCTGGGGTACATATTCCACCTACTGAATTTCTCCGGGGCGAGCCCACATAGGCTAAACCCAGAATACCTTTTTTCGCAAACTTAAACCACTTTTCTTCCTGTCCCGATTTTCACCCCACTTATCCTGCTGCCAAGATAACGCTCAGTATTAATTACTGAGATATTTACAGAATAATAACTCGTCCTTAGCTGTTGTAAGAGCAGCAGTAACCGAGCACTTGAGGATGTGAATCAAAATCTCACCTGGGGTACATATTCCACCTACTGAATTTCTCCGGGGCGAGCCCACATAGGCTAAACCCAGAATACCACCTTCAAATTTCAAGTCCGTAAACAGGTGTGCAAGACAAAAGTCTTTATGACTATATTCTCGACTGAAAACCTAAGTCCAGTCGTAATCCACAAGCAAAAGCAGCAAATAACAAAGAAAGACAAGAAGGTTATGATAAAACAGATCCAGAAAGTAACAGAAAATATAAGTCCCTCCCAACTCGAATATTTAGTTATTAACGCATTCCCTTGTTTAAGTCCATATCTAAATACATATTAAATAATAGATGAAAAGTAGACAAGAAAGAGTTTGGTGTTATAAACATAGCAGTCAAAGAACTTAAAACTATTATTAGTGGAAAACCCATCACCATAGTATGATTATTTCATATTTGCCTCACCATTTGTACAAATACCCCCGATTGAGTAGGGCCTAGGAGATGCAATATAGGCCAATCCTAATATGGAAGAGCCTCTAGACCAAAACGACTGGTGTGTAAACAAGTGAGCCAGGCAAAAGTTGGTTCCATCAACATGACTCGAGAATGTCTGAATAAGGATAACATCACATTGTGCTCCATTATTTACACGTTCATTTCGGATAGGTACACAAGTATACATAGTTTATACTTTTCTACGGGGAATAAAAATGTAAAAACAAACACAGAGCATGCAAAAGAGATTGAATCAAATGCCCATTAATTTTTCTTTGTACATGAAGCTTTACATGTTGACTATCCTAATATCCTTCTAGCTTAGCTTCAATCATCTGTGTATAAGTAGGCATAGTGCTAATGCTAATACACCTAGCACTACTTTATTGGTACAAGTTATAAGTTTTTGATACATGATACTTAATTTGTAATTAATATATGATCAGTGACCTTTAACAAATCAATTATTTTTTTATTTTATTTTTTTTACAAACTCGAAACTTTATATTGATCTTCTTTCGAAAAATACAATTTCAATTTTCTCTTCTACCGTTTTCCGATCGGAATTGTTGAATTCATGTTACGAATCTGCTACAGTCCATTAACCTCTTAAATACCTAGCAATGAAAACAATACAACATAACAAAGAGATAAATGTAGTGCCGGGAGGCGCGCGAACGTCAAAAGTTCGAAGCGCCGCCCGGCCTATATGAACACGAAATAGAGTTTCATGGGTTTTCGGTTATGTTTACCTCAAGCAGATTCCGTACATCCCATTTGTCTCGTATCATATTGTAGTGTGCCTCGCCCTGACGCACTCTGGTGGCGTCCGAGTGAACTACAATCTTCTTGATAACAAACCCCATGCCTCGATAGCCATCTTGTTCCGATCGGTCATGCCATATGGTGTCATTGTAGATCTTGTGAACGCGGTCTATCAGACTTATCTGGAAGATTATAAGCTAAATGTAGTGCCGGGAGGCGCGCAAACGTCAAAAGTTCGAAGCGCCGCCCGGCCTATATGAACACGAAATAGAGTTTCATGGTTTTTCGGTTATGTTTACCTCAAGCAGATTCCGTACATCCCATTTGTCTCGTATCATATTGTAGTGTGCCTCGCCCTGACGCACTCTGGTGGCGTCCGAGTGAACTACAATCTTCTTGATAACAAACCCCATGCCTCGATAGCCATCTTGTTCCGATCGGTCATGCCATATGGTGTCATTGTAGATCTTGTGAACGCGGTCTATCAGACTTATCTGGAAGATTATAAGGCCAAAGTTTGAAAAAAAAAATCTCAAAAAGTGTGCGTATTTTTCGGGACATTAAATTTCGACCCAAGCCGGTCAAAATTTGCAGAGATATTTGATAAATTATGTAGATTAAAATGGACCAAGGGCGGGTTCCGAGAAATGTATGGTTCGACCATTATTTAGGGAAAAAGTTTCACTTAACAAAGGAAAAATATCAAAAGGAGTTGTCAGGACTTTACCTTCGGTTCACTCGAACTTTTCAGGTAGATTCAATAAATTATGTAGATCAAAAGTGTCACTATTTAAGTGATCATGTAGACAATTTTCTCACCAGATAATTAATGGTCGTTTTCGTGTTGCTTCCACCCATTTCCTGGTAGAACCTGTAGTCTGCCACCAGTAGGAGTGGACATCTGGTTTTGGTTGGTTTGTACTCATAGGCAGGGTCAACTTGACGTTTAGATCGGGTGTGAGGCATGTCAGGGTCATCCTCTTCCATGTCCAAATCAAAATCTGTTGTGTTGAACTCTTCTGTAAATGAGATAAGCATTTTTTTAAAGAGGTTTTATTGAGGGAACTATAACAAAGGAGGCCCTATGATCCCAAAATCGAAGAGAGAAGGACAGAATAGGAGATAGCCAATTGTTCCAAGAACTAACATTATCTGTTTGGAATAAAGTCTTCCACAGGTGGGAATTGAACCTGTGACCTAGCACTTACAAGGGAGGCACAATACCCTCCATAGCTCCATACTAACTTAGCTGGCAGAGAAACACTTTGACAACACACTTTATTTTGCTTCTTAGTATTCCAGAGGAAAATAGTATAGGCATGCAATTATGTGAAAAGTGATAATACTTTGAAGGGGAAAATAATCTATTGAAACTTTTCCACCTGAAATGTAAGGTTTACTTTTGTTACTGACCTTTGACATAACCACAGGGACTAGCAGGTTTGTCATGAGCATGATCCCAGCTCAATTTCACATCTGAAGCTCTGTAGGCCACCATACTCTGGTTTCCTAGGTGGGGAAGATGCCTCCATGATGGCTGGAAATGGAAATAAGACAGTGTAAAAACTCCATTAATACGAATTAAAGCAAAACCATGCTCTTATTCAATGAACATTGTTTTCAATGACAGATTTTCATTGTTACTGTAAAAACTCCATTAATACGAATTAAAGCAAAACCATGCTCTTATTCAATGAACATTGTTTTCAATGACAGATTTTCATTGTTACATATTTATTTTCATTAGAATGTGAATGACAGATTTATCCACAGGTTAAATTAAAACTATGTCTTTCTCACAAAAATTAAAAGATCCTAAAAATTCTTGGTTTTTAATTATTCCTTTAACTAACCATTTATTTTATTACCTCTATGTGGTAAGTTTCTTCTGGAGTATGAATGCTTGCTGTCATTACACCATCTGAGATGTGTACACTTGCTGCAGATTCTTTTTCACCAAATACTCTACCATCATAAAATTCTTCATGATCTAAAAAAGAGGAAAATTTCATTTGTGAAGAAAGAAAGTGAGATCCAAGGTTTACCTTGGCAGTTTTATAGGTAATTAGCTTCTCTATCTTTTTGGGACTTTGAGGCACCAATAAGGGCCCTTTCCCTCAGGGAGTTAGACAGTTGACTTAACTTAATTTTCCATATTTCAAGCATTGCTGATGCTCACAATATGAATGTAAGATTACTGATTCACACAACAATTGTTGTGTAAAATATTTACTGTAACAAAAATTCAACTCTCATAGGGTATTTTATATTACCTACCTATTGCAACTGGTTTTTCATTTCCTTCAGCATCAATGGTTGTGGCATGGAATTTAGAATGCAAAATTCCTTTTTTTGGAGTGAGAATCAGCCGGAATTGCCTAGAACATAAAAGGACTTTTTAGTTTGTTTTGACCAGGATAAACAAGGTATAACTCTATTATATCCTTTGAAGTTAATCCTCATTAAAAAAAATATTTTATACCTTTCTCACTGTAAGGAAGATCTGCTTGTGGTCTGCAAAAAAAAAAAAAAAAGAGAGAGAGAACAGTGTGAGCTAGGTAAATAACAGGTTAAAAAATCTACTTGTATATCTAAATCTCTTCTGCACTCAAGTACCTAGTCAGTACTTGAATAGGTTGTCAGCTCTCATGGCGTAGTGGTCACTGTGCTTGCCTTGCACGCGGGAGACCCGGGTTCAATTCCCGGTGGGGTCAAGAGATTTGTATCATGCAAATGATTGATTCCGTGACTGGCTGTTGCGGGGCCCACTCAGCCTTGTGAGGAAAATGAGTAGCTATGACATATAAATGCACATTGCAACTGGTGCCAGCATGATAGGTAAACATTGGATTTTAGGATTATTGAGATATTGGGAAAATCCTACAATGCTGCAGTGAGCACCAAAGTTGTGACATAATAACACAAAGAAACTGCATTTACATTTAAAAAATATTATTTTACCTTTCATATAGAAAAATCAAATTAATTTTCCATTTTTTACCTATAAACTAGAATCCCATCCAGACTAGAAACCCCTTTAACCCAAATTTTTGGAGTCTGACGTACAGTAAACGACAAAAATGAAGCTTGAGGGGCCCCCTCGCACCCCCCTCCAAGTACGGCCCAGTGACCGTCCACTTAAATATTGTTTTCCCACCAAGATCGGGAAATGAACCCGGTTCTATCTGTTTTAAAGCTAACAGCCCGTTCACACTAGCACGATCCGGTTTTTTTTTTTTTTTCCGTTCCGGCCTTTTTTCCCTTACGGGATTTTTCCCCGTGAGGCGCATACAAATGAAATTAGCCGTGTTCACATTACACAACGATTTTTTCGTGGACGGCAAAAAAACCGTGCAGTGTGAACGGCTGCTAACTCGGTTTTGATTTCTTATCCAGTGCTCCAATTGGAATCTGGAAGGCGAACCCTCTACAGGACACAGCGTGCCCATGCTAGTAACC